>NC_085044.1:1885497-1977997 GCF_963692335.1 Osmerus eperlanus | reverse complement strand
CCATCCAACATGCGATCTTACCCCTGCTACTACACAAAAGGCTTTTTTTTTTGCTGGGGTGCTTCAAATGCCCATCTTACTGTAACGTGACAATCGTGTCCATATAACGTCTACAAACACTGTTCCTCTGCCCTGATCTGAGGCATGTCTAGGAACGCACAAATCGGCAGAGGGAACCACAGAACAAATAACAGATGTGCATCGTCATTGTAAAGACAGCCCTCTGCAACTAGACAGGATTCATCTCTGTTACAAATTCAGCAATAGGTGTGAGAGGAGAGCAAATGTAATTCTATTATTCATGAAGACAGGAGAATACACTGAAGTAATTTGGGCTTGAAGATGATAGAAGACTTGGGGGAAATTCATTAAGATGTTTTATGGAAAACCTCGCTGAATGAATAAGCTTGAATACAAGTAAAACAAGACTAAGATGAAGCCTATTAGCCTCGATCCCCAGAAAAATGCCACGCTACGTAAAAGTGTCTCACGTGTCTCGAGCACAACTTGGAACTACTAATGACCCACGAGTTTGAGACGTTACTTCCTGTTAGGCGCGAGAGAAGAAGAAAAGCGGGACGTGGTTCCGAGGTGGCAGACGGCCGTGGTGTTTCTGGACTCACCTGCATACGCCAGGTTCTTGGGCGTGCCGTATGGGGCGCCGGGCTGAACGGGACTGTACACAGGATTCATACTGGAAGACAGTCTACCCTTACTGCAGGGGAGATCAGAGAGAGGGATAGAGAGAGAGAGAGAGAGAGAGAGAGAGAGAGAGAGAGAGAGAGAAGAGAGAGAGAGAGAGAGAGAGAGAGAGAGAGAGGAGGGAAGAAGAGAGAGAGAGAGAGAGAGAGAGAGAGAGAGAGAGAGAGAGAGAGAGAGAGAGAGAGAGAGAGAGAGAGAGAGAGAGAGAGAGAGAGAGAGAGAGGAGAGAGAGAGATAAACAGCAGGTGGTCAGTAGGATAAACTTGGCTGCAGACAGTGGACTGTACATGTTTGACCTTTCACATGGACCCTTCATGCACTGTTGACATAGTGATGCTGTGAACTATGTGACTCTTCAAGTAAAACAAATTAAAAAGAGAGAAAATGGCTTCTCTCATTGTACCCAAGGTTAGAGGACGCCACACAAAGAAATGCAGCCTTACACATTAATAACAAATATATATAAATATATATAAATAATATAAGGGATTAAAACACAGATTTTCACGTTTCAGGTTCCTTGAGAGGGAAAACCAGGGCAGAGATTAGATGTGTGTCCCAACAGCAGAGGAGGTACAGCTAAGGACAACACCAGCAGAGGGGGACCGTGTGTCGTGGATATTTACAACCATCTTAGGGAGACGCTAGCACCCGACTGACTGACTCGGGGCCTGTAAGAAGGTTAGAAACCAGACGTACAGAAACATACCGCATATATTTACATTTAGTCATTTAGCAGACGCTCTTATCCAGAGCAACTTACAGTAAGTACAGGGACATTCTCCTTGAGGCAAGTAGGGTGAAGTGCCTTAGCCCAAGGACACAACGTCATTTGGCACGGCCGGGAATCGAACTGGCAACCTTCAGATTACTAGCCCGATTCCCTAACCGCTCAGCCACCTGGCCCCCTGCATACGAGACGAGTTTTAAAAAAGGGGAGCTGTCCGTGTGGAAGCGGGCTCAGTGTAGTGACAGGCTGTGCTTGTCGGGCAGACGCTGCAGAGAGCAGCGTCCCTGCTTCCCACTCACCGGAGAGAGGCTAGTACCCACCTCTGCCTTCCCGAAATAAACGGGTGGGTTCTGACACAGAAATAGACAGTTCTACAAATACAGGGAGAACGTTGGGGTTCTACGGACTGAAGGAACTGACTCTCCTATCGGGATGTGAATCTGTGTTTTTAAGAATGAACAGTGACTTTACAGAGAAATATATACATTATGCACGAGTATTGCACACATGCTAGGGCTCCGTCATCTCCCTCCTTGACGGGAAGGTTGAATTTGAGCACGGAACAAAGACATGTATGTGATGAGGGGGGTTAGAGAAGAACATGCAGAGGAAAGGGTTACGTAAGACAAGCAGTCAGGCTCCCATCCCCCCACCCCCTTTTCTGAAGTGCAATGGATCGATCCATCAACTCCTGTCACCTGTCTGGATCACAGCACGTCCCCAGCGTGGGGGAGGAAGGGTGGTGGGGGTGGGTGGGGGGGGGTGGGGGCACAATGAATCAAAGAGCTACTAAAACCATAAAAAAATCATTGAAGCTATGACACACTGTTCAATTAGTAGGAGAGAATGACGGTTTGGTTAAAGCAGCTTCAGTTTCAGCTTGTGAGCCAACTTAGGGTCCCCCACTTAGAGTCGGAGACAAAGCGATTACTTTATCTGTGAACAAACCATAAGCAAAGGCAATTATATCATCAGTACTCATTATCAACGCAAGTGAAGGTGAAGGTGTGGATATATTAAATCAAACATTCTCAACGCTTTATCTTACAGTGCAGATTCAGTTAGGTACCTTTCCAAACTACATTGAGAATCAATGTTGCTAAATTGTATTCAAAACACAAGCAGGAGTGTTATTCAATGATAACGTTTACTGCCTTTGTTTCCCTGGCACTAAAAAGCCTGTAAAATAAAGCGTTTCGAACACTACCATAAATTATTCAGTTTAATCAGTACCAACTCGCTTCAACAGTCAAAAAAAAAATATTGTTTCCAATTTGTCCCACTCACAGTTTTACCAATGACATTTTTAGAGCTGATTATGGTTAAAGTCTCCTGTACTTCACACATGGTCTTTAAACCACATGGAAGGAGAGGAGAGAGGGGGGGGAGGGGTCATTAGAAGATCTGAAGTTGTTCTACACTGACCTCTTCAGGTTCTGAGCACTTTCGGGTTGGTACAAGAAACTGAATTGGTCGTTAGGATGCCCGCCGGCCATTCTCTGGGCAATAAGGAGATGAAGAGGGAGAGGCAACGCAACTCTGTGAAATTAAAAAGAGCAAACGAAATAAATAAATCATGATTACAGCAGAGGCAGAGAGGACATGACAGCAAGTAAAGAGACAGAGAGAGGGGGGGAGGGAGAGAGAGAGAGAGAGAGAGAGAGAGAGAGAGAGAGAGAGAGAGAGAGAGAGAGAGAGGGAGAGGGGGGGAAGGGGAGAGAGAGAGAGAGAGAGAGAGAGAGAGAGAGAGAGAGAGAGAGAGAGAGAGAGAGAGAGAGAGAGAGAGAGAGGGGGGGGAGAGAGGAGGAGAGGGAGGGAGAGAGAGAGATCCAGAGAAAGGCGGTCATGATAATTAAACAGAAGCAAAGCTAGGCTAGCTCATAACCAAAATATAGGCGTAAAGCATGCAAATAGCATGACAGAGGTGTGATTGCGAAACTCCTGGTGGGACAGCAGTGCCCTCTGTGTCACAGGCCAGGCCACTGCCTGCTCCAACACAACTGGACAGTTTTACATTTTCAGAAACATCATTCACCAACTGATCCGACAGCAAACCCTTTTACCTCAAACATGACCGCTTACCTGTTTTACACAGTTTTACATTTCATTATTACATAACAGCATGAACTAAACAACACACCACATAGGGTACCAAGGTCAAAAGGTCAAGAGAACTTATTTAACGCTCACTCTCCGGTTTGTAAAGAGCATGCCTGGTCCCTTACATCCGTCCTTATCTCAACTAAGTACTTTCTCCTCATTACCCGCCCACCCCCATCTATTAAAAAAAACGCTGACACGGTCTAATCTAGCATCTTAGCCTCAGGCTACACTTGGAAAGACCTGGGATGGAGATGAGAAGAATGACAGTAGCGGGGGGGGGAGGAAGGACCTTGGAAGGTTCTGAGGCCTGAACTCAGACGCGAGCAGGACGCCATGAGAGAGAGCGACTTCTGAGCGCGCTCAACATCCTCGATGAGCACCACCGGGGTGCTGAGGTGCTGTTCTCTCTGACGTCGCCCGTGGCAAACAATTCCTCATCCTATTCATGTCGAGAGCCTCCAGCCCAGACATCGTTAAGAGAGAACATTGGGGGTTTATTTCAGTCTTGAACGCGCCTCTAACAGTCTCTTGGGGTGGGGTGAGGTGGGGGGGGGGGAATCAGACACGCAACAAAACCTGCAAGACATTCCATTGCATGTATTCTGAGGCACTGCGCATTCCAGCCCTGAGCTCTCCCTCCCCCCCCAGTCTGTCTGTCAGTTCATCCTCCAGACGCACACAACAAACGATGAGGGCGGACTTTAACACACACACAAGCTCAGGTACAGATGCCACGTGAGAGGCCACCTAGACGCTATTTCTCTCCCTCTTGTTGTCGCTTCGTTACCTACGCTGAGCTAAAGCGAACATGTGTAGGAGAAACATCGGTAGAGAGAGAGATAAGAGAGAGAGAAAGAGAGGAAGAGAGACAGAGATGAAATAGGGAGATAAGAGAGAGAGTAAGAGAGAGAGAGATGAGAGAGATAGAGCAGGGTGTTTGAAAGAAAGAAAGAAAGGTTTACTCGTTGAGCTGTATGGAGGAGCAGTCTTCTACAGAACCGGGGCAGACGAACCAAGGACTACCTCCTTCCTAGTCTCATTAGAAGCATAAACACCTCTGGGTTGATATCTCCCTCAGATAAATAATCAGTCGATTGCCACCCAACGGTCTTCAGAGATGAATGAGATTAACCTCTCCCTCTGTGAACACTGTGAGCCAGCGCAGATTCTTAACCTTGTGTGTGTGTGTCAGTTGAGTGCGAGTGTGTACGTACGTGTCCTAGATGTCTCGTTGTGCTTGTGGATATGTTCATGAGTGGATATGAGTGTGTGTGTGTGTGTGTGTGTGTGTGTGTGTGTGTGTGTGTGTGTGTGTGTGTGTGTGTGTGTGTGTGTGTGTGTGTGTGTGTGTGTGTGTGTGTGTGTGTGTGTAGCAGCATGGAGGCCTACATCCTGGCCCCAGGCAGAGCCAGAGAGGGGCAGCCCTGGGGAAGCTGAGGTGAGAGGCAGTCCAGATTTTCAGACACTGAGCCAAATCCATCGCTTCCACACATCCACCAGGCCCCTCCACCCTCCTCCCCACACCCACCATGCCCCTCCACCCTCCTCCACACACCCATCAGGCCCCCCCACCCTCCTCCACACACCCATCAGGCCCCCCCACCCTCCTCCACACACCCATCAGGCCCCCCCACCCTCCTCCACACACCCATCAGGCCCCCCCACCCTCCTCCACACACCCATCAGGCCCCCCCACCCTCCTCCACACACCCAGCAGGCCCCCCCACCCTCCTCCACACACCCACCAGGCCCCTCCACCCTCCTCCACACATCCACCAGGCCCCTCCACTCTCCGACGCCTCAGCAAAACGTTTCACAAATGCTACAGGCCTGAGGCCAATCCTTCTTACCGCATGGGCTCTAACAAAAGCCTTTATTAACATTCCTGTTCATCATCGGGGCTGGTTTGATTTTAAACGGAGTGTTTATTAAACACCGAGATAAGAGGCGTTGGAGGGGGGGGAAAAGAAGACAGAGAGGCCATTTGCAACATTGTGGTGTTAACACCAGGGCAAGTGCGTCTCCACAGTTAATTGGGACCCGTCACCTCTCCAGGGGTGATTTGTCACTGCCCTCTGGAGACAGGCAGAGCTAACAGCACGTACGCAGACGGTGTTTCGTGAAAAGACGAAACACCGTCTTTGTCCACACTGGGATGTTTACCTGCTGAAACATGAGCTCTGTGGGTGGGAAGAGCCACGAGTCTGCTGCCACTTTCGCTTTCGTAGCTGAACTACTATCTCAACTACGTCCCTACTAAAACTACAACTCCCATAATCCCCTGGCTTAACATGAGGAAATCTCACTGTTTTTGCTGGGATTTTCACGACCAAGCTTGCTTTGGATCAGAAACAACTAAGACAGTATTGTAGTCAGGAAGCTAGCCTGGCCCTCACTTGTAGTCAGGAAGTGTTATAGATATACAATAACATAGACTACTTGCACCTGTCTTACCTACTGTCATGTCAATTTACAAGATTCACCTCTCAAACACACGCACACACAAGATGAGAATCACAGTGATACATAAAAAATTTTGAAGAAAAAGGAGGAAAAAGAATGATCTCAATCTCTCTGTGGTATCTTCAAAGACAGAACGATGGAGGCTAGGGATTTAGTTCAGTCTGAGATAGCCCCTGGGCATGTTGGTTCATCTCTCTCACCCTCTCCTACACGCTCATTCTTCTTTCCTGCACAACCTCTTTGTGAGTGCTTGTGCTGCTGGTTAAGTGCGTTGAGCTCGGGGGTAAAGCAACATAGCTGGTTCCATGAGGCCTGGAGTGTACTAGGGGTTCCATCGCCACATGGCACATGAATACACGTGTAAGTGGTTAATCTACGATGATAATCACATTTTATCCTCCCTGTAACCGTATATTGGTGGATTTAGCGACCGTTCAAATGACATCAGGGAATAAATCGGGGCCGTAGTATAGGATTCTTTACTCAGCTTCTGGGATTTCGTCGCATCTAACAAAGCTTCGCATATCCTCAGATGTAGCATGGTGCAATTGTGGCTGTACGGGGAGACAACCGTAAAAGAAGAAGATGGTGTTTTGGTCGTGCTAAAGATGTATAGACTGCACAGGACAGGACGATCTCTGAATGTGATGCTTATATCTGTGTTCTCTGATCTCAAGGCATTTTATCAGTGGTGTAGGATGCTGAATCTAAACATGACAATGAAAAGACGAGTTGTGTCCTAATGCTATTATTATTCATGTTATTTACGTGTTTATGGTTCAAATGAATATACAAGCCTAGTCTTTATTATATACGTTATCTTTGTCTTGTCATTGTTGTCGTATCATCATTATGCCACAAAAACGATGAAATAATAATTAGCTTATATCAAATTAGCTATTCTAGCCAAAGGCTAATAGGAGGCTATACGGCATTCTCCAAAGGAAAAACGCAACATCACCACGAATGGGAAAAGTCATTGACGAACAAAACAATTCCCAACTAGCTATCACACTAGCATGTACAGTGCGTCTTTATAAATGCCAGGTCTTGAAATATCCTACAAAAGATTGCCCTCCATTACAGCGGATGTAACAAATCGAAACGATAGTTTTCCCCCAGCTATGCTCGTGGACTCAGTCGTGGAAATAATTGCTGTGCTCAGAATTTCACTTGTTTTTTTATGGTCACACAGTCTAACTCCCGACACCATTTTGAGCCGCACGTCTCTTTGCGAATTGCAAAGCTGCAACTGCAGGAGCAGAAAAATATAACCGGGACAAGAGGTCGGCGGTAATTCCACCGCACTAACAGTCTGCCCGTCACGTCTTTATAACGCATCCTCGAGATTCTGTCTGTGGACTGTTCTACACCGCAGTAACATTAAAGACACACCAACCCACATTGTTTCACACTTGACATGCATTTTTCATGTTTTGTAAACCCTGATTTATTTCTTGGAACGTGTGTCCATCTTAAATAGCCTTGTCTCCGTCTATCCTTTTAACGTGTTCAAATGACAATTTCATTAAACATTATACGGCAACATCTGTCCACAAACTAGGAACACATCTGGGAAAATCTTACTCACCAAATATCCGAAGGAATTTTCTATAGTGTTTTGGCTTGTCTTGGATTCAGTGCAGGGTCCCGAGTTGTCACTATTTTGCCTTGTTCAATGCTGGCGGTTTTCTCCTAGGTTCGCTTCGCTGCTTTCTCATGAGCGACGTTGGTAGCATCGACATCCACACACAGAAAGTGGGGGGATGGGAATTTTGAGAGCGAGAAGCAGGGGCGACGGAGGGGGGCAGTAAAGATTGCAAACACAAGAGGAGGACCTTTACTTTCTCATACGATAGTCAAAGAGGGACTTCTAGGCCTTGTCTAATCAACCACACACTCAATACTCAATACAATACATTTTGTAACGAGCGGTAAAAATGTAGGCAATTTATATTCCCCATACGGAAACGAGGGGCTGAACACCGTAGGCCATATTGGAAATATTTCGATGTGTCAAGGTTAATATTCATAACAATATGTCTTCATAAAACTAAATTGCAGAATGCAACCTCGTATGATATGTTACACAAATAGCTTACTATCTAAACCTTATATGCCCATCTACAAACTCAGAATAGTAGCAAATATACTATAGGTAAATGCAAATGAACCTATAATTATAGCCCAAGCGTGGACCCATGTTCATAGTTTCAAAATTGATGAATATAATTAAAATAGGCCTATTCTCTATATTATTTTTCTCATTTATGATGTATTTGCTTATGACTATTATGACGGGCCTAATGTAAATGAGGCATCTTAAATTACTATAGAGGGCACACTATGAATAAAACATAACATTCCCTCACGGTTTAGGTTATAATGGTTTGTGTGTGAGAAATGAGTGAACGTATTTAGTTCGTGTTTAGTTTACATATAGGCCCAACTGATTTACATAAACCATCCGTGACTGATTAAAGAAAACCCCAAAAATGTATACAAATAATTGTAATATCAATATGAATCCCCATTGTTGATATTATTAGTTTTATCTTGCTATAACCCCAATCACACACATAATCAAACTGATTCTTTGTTATTGTCATATTGTGAACATCATGATCTTCACAGTATAGCTGTACTCTTGGTGCAGGACAGTCAAGGTCATCTATGGTGGACAGCATCTAGTGGCTACAATGTGTAGTGTCAGTCTGGAAAACAGATCAAATCAAACATAAGATCCTGTTTATGGCAGATTCTGAAAAACCCCTTTGCACACAAGTACTTGATGGGTTACCGTTTGTTTATCATTATATACCTCTGAACAATATTATTAATATTTTATTATATAAATGTATATGCCCTACTACTGTCAATGATGTAATAAGCTACTAGGGGAGGAAAATATAGTAATTCAGGTGTAGTTATCACTGTAATCTTTTCTGTAATTTATTTTTTGCCATCCTAATTCATTCACAGGGAAAATTAAGACAGTTATTCTAGTCATCTCCAGCATAGCCGAGTCACTGTGATATAACTGTCAGAAAATAGGTCATTATCACTGACTTCAGACTCTGAACAGCCAGGAGTCTTCTAGGAAAGTCTAAAGCCATGTTGATCTCACACAGATCAAATAGAAACTAAGTTTCTTTGCTAATAGGCCAACAGATCTGCATTTCACGTGTGAGACAGGTAACAGGCTTGATAATGACACAGATCAGTGTAGTGCTGAGGGAGTCAGATGGCTGAGCGGTGAGGGAGTCGGGCTAGTAATCTGAAGGTTGCCAGTTCGATTCCCAGCCGTGCCAAATTACGTTGTGTCCTTGGGCAAGGCACTTCACCCTACTTGCTTCGGGGGGCATGTCCCTGTACTAACTGTAAGTCGCTAATAAGCGACAGAGCGTCTGCTAAATGACTAAATGTAAATGTAGTGCTGAAGGAAGTAGGAAAAGTTTCTCATGACATGAGTGACTTAGTGAAACAGTTAGGGTTAATCCACAGATATATTAAGGTGAGTGTTCGGGGGTAGCAGTGCTACTTGTGTGTGTGAGTGTGTCTGTATGATAACTGCATAAACCAAGTCAATATTTTCTTTGATACGTTAAAGCCACTGATGACAGATTAAAAGACCTAGGCAGGTTTGAGGAACAGGAATCATGGCCAGAAAAGGGAAGGTGAGTCAGGAGAGAGAGAAGGTGTGGTCAATCCAGGCTTCTAATCCCGAATTATCCAGCAGGTCAGGCCTCTCACTTCTGGATTAGACCGCACTGTCTCCTCTCAAGACAAAACAAAGACTCCGTTGCGGTCAGCTTCCATAAATTCAAGCTCCTCACAGGGAAATCCTCAGAGGGTATTTTTATTGTCCATCTTGGCTTGTGAACACAAACGCTTCTAACTCCACTCCAGATTTCCTCTTTGGATTATTTGCGAAAACAGCAACTCTGACGCCACTTTAGAGCCATGGCGTTGCTTAAATCAGGCTTGCTATGGAGAAAGGGTAAGTCGCTTTGATATTATTATCAATTAGGGTATACAGTGTATCATGTCAACAAAAATGATTAATGTATGGAAGATGTGGTATATATAGTGTCTCAGATGAAAACTAATTACAGAGTTGACGAGATATCACATGTATGCCTAAAGCCTGAACAGATAAACAAGACCAAAGGAACGGTTTTGTGGGAGACAAGAAGAGGGAGCAAAGGCATTGCCAACTAGTATTCACACACTGTCTATCTTTGCTTTGTTTTGAAATCTATGTCCTGGTTAACAGTGGATGACTTTATGAGGTAAAAGTTACATAAAATAAAGTCAATGAGCTAGTGGCAGAAAACAAACTGGAGGAATGGAGTGGTTCTGGAATGTGGAAACGCTTACTGTTATGAAACTACAATCCGCCCTCTATTCATCCTTAATCCAATTAACTATCTGAGTTACCCAATCAATGACTCTCTGGGCAATTAGACAACCAATGGGGCAGCACTCCTTTGAATGCATGACACCAACAGACAAGCATATTTGGATTTTACGTGGATGGGACAACCACACGTGAAATAAGCCCTAAAATGCCTGAATAATTATTAAGTCTTCATGGAGTCGCTTGAAATGACTGTGGGCTCCTTATCTCTAAATCAATCATCACTTAATTCTGTGATAACCCAGCATCCCAAATTAGACTATATTCTGACTAGAGTAGAATGAATGGTATGGAAAACATTATCAGTAAACTTTCCTTGGACAGTCAGACATTAACAGTTGTCCACCATCACCTTACATTTACATTTAGTCATTTAGCAGACGCTCTTATCCAGAGCGACTTACAGTAAGTACAGGGACATTCCCCGAGGCAAGTAGGGTGAAGTGCCTTGCCCAAGGACACAACGTCAGTTGGCATGACCGGGAATCGAACTGGCAACCTTCGGATTACTAGCCCGCTTCCCTCACCGCTCAGCCACCTGACTCCCTTGTCCACTCTCTGCTCCTGTCTTCAGGCTCCGTCCTCAAGCGCTGGAAGCTGAACTGGTGTGACCTGTGGATCGACGGGAGTCTGGTCTTCTACAGGACGGAGAGCAGACGCGAGTACGAACACAGAGTCAACCTCAAGACGAGCTGTGTGGATGTGATGATCGGTCTCGAGTGTGGAGGTGGGTTCTGTGTGGTGTGTGTGAGAGAGAGAGGTTACCCAGAGATACAGAGAGAGTGTGTGAGAGTGTGTGTGTGTGTGTGTACACGCAAGCAAGTAACTTGTTGTCTTTTGATCAGCTGTTCCCCCTGAGAGTCACCCTAGAGAGAACCTACTAGTGATCCAGTTGAAAGATGGCTCCCAGATCATCGCGTGTGCCAACAGTGAAGATGAGGCGCTGTAAGACCACCTACTATTATCTCCTTTCTCTCTCTGTATACATCTCCCTCTCCCTTGTCCTCACCCCTTTCTTTCTATCTCTCTCTGTCTCTTTCTCTCTCTCCCCTCACTCTCTCATTATACACATTCAGACTGTTCAGTGTATAACATGCATGTATACATGTCCATATATAGGCTGTTTGCGACAAATATCCATTCATTCATTTTCTCTTTCCTTGTCCTCACAGAGCATGGAAGTTGACTGTTATGGAGGCAAAACGAAATCCAGTAAGTTAATGAGTAACAATTGACACATTGAGCTGTCTTATATCAACCCTAAACATATACAAAGTCGTTGTAAGTGCTATCGGTGCTACAGTGCACTACATATAAGACTATTTGTATGAGAGGACCTACTTATAGAGGAAAAAAGCCCCTTATAAGGGTTTCTGCAAACCTTATGGTTCTTTAATTTAAAACATCTTTAAATGGTTCTTCTTTCATTGTAATTAGTTCCAGATAGGACATTCTAGAACTCATTGCAATCGACTTTGAGATTCAGAAGTAGCTCGATGCTAAGTAGGTGTTAATCTTCCTTCCCTATAGGCAGTGTTTACCTATGACCCGTACGATGACTCATACCAATCTGTCCCTCTCTGCGGCCACAACACCGTCAATCTCCCACTTGGCTCAGGTAAGGACACGTGTGGACATCCACAACAAACGTGTAAAACCGATGCCTCCTTGTGTCATGTGTTCACTGATTATAATAAACAATAGGATGATTGATATTATTCATCATATAA
The DNA here is from genome assembly GCF_963692335.1 of Osmerus eperlanus. Taxonomy (NCBI): domain Eukaryota; kingdom Metazoa; phylum Chordata; class Actinopteri; order Osmeriformes; family Osmeridae; genus Osmerus; species Osmerus eperlanus. The sequence continues at coordinate 1,965,849 of NC_085044.1, read as the reverse complement.
CTAAGTAACAACTAATAATCAAAATTTAGCACTGCATTTCAGTAGCTGTAATATAACCTGTGTCATAATGAAACCTTGCTTCTGTTCCATTAAACTTGCATTGCGTCGTGCACACCTGAGAGCTCATTCGGTTCCCCTCTCACCCAGGTACACATCATGTGATCATCCAGAGGGACCCCTACGATGACTTCGGGGAGCAGATTGTTCTGGGGATGCTCGCTGGGATGGCGGCGGGCGCTGCCATGCGCTCCTTTCTCTGGATGCCGTTCTGGTTCTGTTGAAAGAACCTCTGGATTCCCGCCTGTTTTTCCCTGGCCTCCCTCTTCGAGAACATTAACTGATAGGCAGGGAGGCTTTAGTATGAAGCAACTACTTAGTGATGATGCTATTGGCCTCACGGCTACAAAATGTTGTTTATTTTTATCTCTCCGATTGTGTTTTTTTTTTCTTAGTGTGAATAGGCTACCATCCTTCTTATGGTGAAGCTAATCCAAAATTGGATAGGGCCTATGTGAAGAGGAAATATCTTGTAAATAAGTTGTGTATGTTTTGTCCTCAGTACTGTACAGTTTGGTCTGGTTATCAAATGTGTATAAAAAAAAACAACAATAATCAAAATTTGCCTGAGATTCGTTGCCAAGGGACCGCATGCTAATTTAAGCAAGTTTTGTAACATGTCATGGTCTCTGACTGCCAATTTGCTTATTAAAAATGTATCAACCCATGTTTTATGATTCTTATGAAGTAAATGTCAAGCATCATCTGTTTGAGAGGAAGCCACTAGGGAGAGACAGAGGACTGTGGACAGGTAGAGTTTTTAATAAGTAGGCTACTTTGAACGCTGCATGTATTGTTTAAAATAACCTTCAAACAAGATGTTAACACTGAGGTCACATATTGTGACGACGGCTATCAAAATATGTGACCTCTTGTGCCCAGGTCTAGCTGTTGACCAGATCGGTGACTGTCTTTTGGTTATAATACATGGCAAGGATATAAGTCACCTGAGATGGTTTGATTGGAGTGTCAGACATTTTCAGCCATGTAACAGGGAGGTCACCTGGGCACAAGAGGTCATATATTTTTATAGCTGTCGTCAGAATATGTGACCTTACTGTTACATGGCTAAAAATGTCTGACACACCAACCAAACCGTTTTAGGTGTCTTCTTTTATCTTCTCAGGTAGGCCTATAAAGTGATAAATCAGATAAAATGTCTAAAGACAATGTTGCAACTGTCTTACCTTTACCTTTAAAACTGTTCTGAATAATAAAAGTCGAGTTAGGAAAGTCATAAATTATTTAACGTGCCTACTGCATATATTGAGTGAGCATTTACATTGGTTAAAACTGGTAAAATAGGCTACAACTCAGTAAATCCACTCTAGAATAGACTATATAAAAATAGTTTCGAAAAATAATCTAATAAGTAATAGACGTAAACGTTCTAAATATGTAAACATCCAAAGATCGCCTCAAGAAAACTCGAGGAAAAACAACCGAAAAACTTGGATATTTCCGCGAAAATATCAAAACAGTTTAGAAATGAATTCAGTTGCATTATGGGAGACGGATGATTGACACGGCAGCCATTTTCCTTCTGGACTCACAGCTTCCATTGTGTGAGAGATAGTAAATACTGACACTGGTGACAACCATAACATTTATTTCTCAACGAAAAAACGTGTGTATTCACTCCAGGTAAGTTCCAAATTTTACCATATATTTTTGTCTAAAACACTTAATCACCGTTTTGTAAAAGTTTTTGATTTGTTAAACTTAATTTTATATCAAAATAGGCTTTTATTCTTACGGTGTAGAAATGGAGAATCGACTGCCGCGATGCCAGAGAAAGGGGCTTTCTACTTCCACTGGTCTAGGCAGAGAGAACATTCCGCTCCACTTTCATGTGCATTTTTACTTCGCTCAAACGATATAAACAAACGTTCGCCTGAAACTCTAAGCGAGTTTTAGGATACCTACATTTGTCTACTTTGATATCCTAATATTCGATGTCACATTTATTTTGTAGTTTTTGAGAGATTTTTAAAAGTTTATGTCCCGCTCTTTGCCTTAACATTGGTAGGCTCATTCGATTGCTCCTCCATCTGAGGCCGCCATAATCTTGCGGTTAGAGGCGGGACTACATTCATCCACCCGCCCCTACGGTCTGCACAAAATGACTCGATTGGTCGTCAACTACGACATTGACGATCGGATTGGATAGTTTTACATTGAGGTCTCAATACTCGTCTGATTGGTTAAATCAGTATCTAGCGCTTTTAGACTGGCCACATTGTTATTACAGCTGTTTATCCCAATACATATTACCAAAGCCACCTCAAATGAAGACGATACATCATAACGATTATACTATAAGCTTATCATATTCGACAAATTGAAAAATGCTGTTCACGATGTATTGATCTGTAGACAAAATAACTGATTTGCAAAACAGAAAGTAAACACGTTGAGGTAGCGCGTCAACAGAAGCACAGTTGTTGACGTCGCGTTGTTTTTCGTCGTTTTCTCAGGTGATAACTCGAAATGGCTCGTACCAAGCAGACCGCCCGTAAATCCACCGGAGGAAAAGCTCCACGCAAACAGCTGGCTACCAAGGCTGCCCGCAAAAGCGCGCCCTCTACAGGTGGAGTGAAGAAGCCCCATCGCTACAGGTACGACACCAGCTCCCTCCAACACTCACAGACGGACTAGGGTTCAAAGAGTTGTACCCCGCCGAACGCAACAGATGCCAAACACAACTTTCCATGCACGATTTGTTTTTCGGTTTGGATAAAAGATCCAGATCAATGTATACAAATTTGCAACCAGGCTCCAAAACCTAAATCACAGACCTTAGAATCGTCCTAACCTTCCCCCCCTTACGATGTGTTCTGGTTCCAGGCCCGGGACCGTGGCTCTGAGAGAGATCCGTCGGTACCAGAAGTCCACTGAGCTGCTGATCCGCAAGCTGCCCTTCCAGCGCCTGGTGAGAGAGATCGCCCAGGACTTCAAGACCGACCTGCGCTTCCAGAGTGCTGCCATCGGAGCCCTGCAGGTGTGTGTGTGGGGGTGGGAGGGGGAGGGTTACTAGTCACATTTCAGAGACTAGTAAAAATAATAACTACATTAAGAGTAATAAAATGTTGTTATTCTATTTAAATTGTTCTTAGCTTTAGTGATGAATAGAACAATGAGGACTTTTATCACGTCTGTGTGAGGGTCTACCGTGTATCTAAAATGTCTGTCAAGACATTCTGCAAACAGAATCTACCTGCGGGTGCCAACAAGAGGGAGGGAGTCAGGGAGGGAGTCAGGTGGCTGAGTGGTGAGGGAGTCAGGCTATTAATCAGAAGGTTGTTGGTTCAATTCCCGGCCGTGCCAAATGACGTTGTGTCCTTGGGCAAGGCACTTCACCCTACTTGCCTCGGGGGAATGTCCCTGTACTTACTGTAAGTCACTCTGGATAAGAGCGTCTGATAAATGACTAAATGTAAATGTAAACAAGGTGACCTGACCCCTCTGATCCCTCCGTCTGCATGTCTCTCTCTCGCAGGAGGCCAGTGAGGCGTACCTGGTGGGCCTGTTCGAGGACACCAACCTGTGTGCCATCCACGCCAAGCGTGTCACCATCATGCCCAAAGACATCCAGCTGGCACGCCGTATCCGCGGGGAGCGCGCCTAAGAACAGACTCCGCCCCCCTCCCACCTATCTCTCCCCCTCTCTCTCTTTAATGTTTCACTTCCTCTATTTTCGTATTCGTCGCCTCTCACTATCCCCCCCTCTTCCCGTTCAACCCCGACTCTCCCTCCCCCAGCCCCCCTCTCCCTCCCCCAGCCCCCCCTCCCTCCCTCACCACCCCCCTCTCCCTGCTATCTTGGTAGACTTTAGAGTAACCGTGGTTACGGTGGGATAGAATTGTGTTGGAGCATTGTCGCTCAGAGTTTTGTCTTCGACAGATGTTTTAGGGTAACCTTTTTTTCGTGCATGTAATAGATGTTGCTGATCGATCGCGCACACACACACCTCACACACACACACACACACATAGAACGGCAAGTTTGTTAAGTGGAACGTTGCTTGGTTGTGTGTGTGTGTTTCTTGGGGGTGACAGACAGGCACCAGCTGAGGGGTGGGGGGGCTGGTCTGCTTAAGGGGAGCAGCAACTTCCACAGCAGGGTGCTACTAAAACTAACCCCCCCGGCCTCTGCCCTGTCTGAACCCTCCCTGTCTCCCTCCCTGTCTCCCTCCCTGTCTGCCTCCCTGTCTCCCTCCCTGTCTCCCTCCCTGTCTCCCTCCCTGTCTCCCTCCCTGTCTCCCTCCCTGTCTGCCTCCCTGTCTCCCTCCCTGTCTCCCTCCCTGTCTCCCTCCCTGTCTCCCTCCCTGTCTGCCTCCCTGTCTGCCTCCCTGTCTCCCTCCCTGTCTCCCTCCCTGTCTCCCTCCCTGTCTCCCTCCCTGTCTCCCTCCCTGTCTCCCTCCCTGTCTGCCTCCCTGTCTCCCTCCCTGTCTCCCTCCCTGTCTGCCTCCCTGTCTCCCTCCCTGTCTCCCTCCCTGTCTCCCTCCCTGTCTCCCTCCCTGTCTCCCTCCCTGTCTGCCTCCCTGTCTCCCTCCCTGTCTCCCTCCCTGTCTCCCTCCCTGTCTCCCTCCCTGTCTGCCTCCCTGTCTCCCTCCCTGTCTCCCTCCCTGTCTCCCTCCCTGTCTGCCTCCCTGTCTCCCTCCCTGTCTGCCTCCCTCCCTGTCTGCCTCCCTCCCTGCCTCTCTCCCTCCCTGTCTGCCTCCCTGCCTCCCTCCCTGTCTGCCTCCCACCCACTCTGAACGTCAACGCTTCCTTCACCTTCCTCTTTACCTGGAACTTGACCGCTTACTTGTCCCCTCTCTTACTTGTAATTCCACCTCTATGGTGGGAGGGGAGCAATATTGTTCTGTTGTTAGTGTGTGTTTGTGAGTTCTGATCAGTCAAACAAATTGTATTCGCAGAGAGAAAAAAAAGAGAAAAAAAAAAGTGGTTACTTAAAAAATATTGATAACTATAAATGTGGATATGGTGTCAATTTCTTTTTATTTTTTGATAATTCAGACATACTATGTCGTTTTATTTTTACCACTCAAATTATGGTGTAAAAGGATCTACGTTTTCCACATGGCAAACTCACTGTTTTTTCAGAATTATTTCTATTTTTCTTCTGTTTGGAAAAATCAGGAAAGGGTTCTCTGTTTCAAAAGAGCTGCTATTCCGACGGCAGCCACAAGGGGGAGCTACATGCTAACCTCTTGTTCAGTCTAGCTCCACAATCCCGTCTTCATCCATGTTCCCTCCATCCATTTTACTCTACATGTGTCTGTGTAGATCAGCATTAATTGTAACTACAGTTGAAGGGTCGACTTGGTAGCAAGAATTACTCTTTTCGTTTGGGTGTCCCCTGTCTTTTTCACTCTATCGATGACCAGTCCATAAAATCAGTCGTTTTCTCAAAAAAGAATTGTGATGGAACAATATAACCTCATTTTTTTTTTTCTTACGTTTTTTTTTTTTCTTTCTTATTCCTCAAGATTTTCAGATGTTTAAATGAGCGGATCTTTGTATTTTCAAAATTTCTCATATTATCGTGGTAATAAATAGATGTTACACAAAATAGCCTGTTGGGTTTCTTCATTTGAATATTTGTGTTAGATATCCTCCTGTTTCCTGTGTGTGACTCCTGTGTCTAGCTGTGCAGTTAGATATCCTCCTGTCTAGCTGTGCAGTTAGATATCCTCCTGTGTAGCTGTGCAGTTAGATATCCTCCTGTGTAGCTGTGCAGTTAGATATCCTCCTGTGTAGCTGTGCAGTTAGATATCCTCCTGTGTAGCTGTGCAGTTACATATCCTCCTGTGTAGCTGTGCAGTTAGATATCCTCCTGTGTAGCTGTGCAGTTACATATCCTCCTGTGTAGCTGTGCAGTTACATATCCTCCTGTGTAGCTGTGCAGTTACATATCCTCCTGTGTAGCTGTGCAGTTACATATCCTCCTGTGTAGCTGTGCAGTTACATATCCTCCTGTGTAGCTGTGCAGTTACATATCCTCCTGTGTAGCTGTGCAGTTACATATCCTCCTGTGTAGCTGTGCAGTTACATATCCTCCTGTGTAGCTGTGCAGTAGAACGTGGACCAGCACCAGTGGATGTGGTGAACTGTTGTGTGAGCGGTGTCTGTTGTTAACTCAAGATACCATCTTCATTCAGTTGACTGTGTGTGTGTGTGTGTGTGTGTGTGTGTGTCTGCTCTCCTGTGTGTGTGTGTGTGTGTGTGGGAGTCAGGTGGCTGAGCGGTTTGGGAATCGGGCTAGTAATCTGAAGGTTGCCAGTTCGATTCCCGGCCATGCAAAATGACGTTGTGTCCTTGGGCAAGGCACTTCACCCTACTTGCCTCAGGGGGAATGTCCCTGTACTTACTGTAAGTCGCTCTGGATAAGAGCATCTGCTAAATGACTAAATGTAAATGTGTGTGTGTGTGGGTGTCTGCTCTCCTGTGTGTGTGTGTGTGGGTGTCTGCTCTCCTGTGTATGTGTGTGTGTCTGCTCTCCTGTGTGTGTGTGTGTGTCTGCTCTCCTGTGTGTGTGTGTGTGTGCTCTCCTGTGTGTGTGTGTGTGTGTGTGTCTGCTTTCCTGTGTGTGTGTGTCGGCTCCAGTGTACACACAAGGATGTTTACCTTCTTCTGCCTCATAGTGCCACACCTAGCAGGAACCCAGAAAGCAGTTGGTAGAAGCGGTGATGACCAGCCGGATACCTTATACAGTTATACAGCGTTTACCCTTTCATGTTTGTATGGACACAGTAAATACCCACTTGTAAACCACCCCTAACGAAAACATTAGTTTTGTTCCAGTAGATTTTTTTATTTATTTTTTATACATGCCGCTTTTTCAGTCACCACTACACCACAGGTGAAGAAAGAGCCCTAATACGTCCCGGTGGTCGAACTGCAGCATCATTCCTTGATACCTGTGCAACAAGGTTGAGAGGGGCTGCAGGTGAGAGGAGCAGGGATAGAAAAGGCCACAAGCAGTCTCTTCAAGAGCAGGAAGGAAGATGGCCGCCTCCTCTTGTCGACGTGCTCGTCCGACATGCTCGCCCGACCTGCTCACCCGGGCCTGAGCCTGTGTGTGTTCACCTTCCCCAAGGCTCAAGGACCAGGGGGGTCATGTGATCAACCCCCCAACACATCTGTTCCAGGCAGGGATTACGGCACAAATGTCTGTCTGAAACTCTCAGTGCTGATGGCCAGATTACACCCCACACTGCAGCCACCGAGAGAGATTAACCAATCAGGGCACCGGAATAAAGGCAGGGATTAACCAATCAGACCGCAGAGAGGGAGTGCGCTGGGATTAAAACTGGTTCAAAGTGGGATTAGGGCAGAGTCGGATGCGCAGAAACCCTGCCTTTTCCTCTATACTTTCAGAGTTTCAGTGATATAGTTGTATTTTGAAAAATGCAGCCTTCAATTATTTCTTATTCCTAAATCAAGATGGGAGATAATTGCTGCCTTACTGTGTATTTGACAGATTTTTAATCCATGTAAAATATTTTGTACCGGTGTGTGAAGAAAAAGACATGGGGGAGTTTTAGATTAAATGTTCTAAAGGTACACCACTTTTTCCTTAAACACTGTATATGTACATTTGTTTCAGTTTCTTTAGATATCCTAAACTCACTTTTAATGCCCATGAACCAAAACAGAATGAAACAAACAAGTACAGTATTTCTACTTGATTTGTGGTCGTGTTGCATGCCTGTAACCAGGTCAGCCAGGGATTACAGAATAGTCAGCAGAGTTTTGTGGAGGGGAGGGAGGGTAAGAAAGAGTGGATATGCCTGGTGTCTACTGGAGGGACAACAAACCACGTGTCACAGCCAAAGCACTCAGGTTCGAAGATAAAAGGGAGAGATGAAGGCTGAGGAGGGACATGGGAGGCCTTCCTGGGGTCAGAGGCCTGGACTAGGAAACTTTTATAGAGAAGCACGGACACGAGGAAGAACAGACAGACAGACAGACAGGCCAACAGATAGGCTGACAGACAGGCCGACAGACAGACTGACAGGCCGACAGACAGACAGACAGACAGGCAGGCAGGCAGGCCGACAGACAGACAGACAGACAGACAGGCAGGCAGGCAGGCAGGCAGGCCGACAGGCAGACAGACAGACAGACAGACAGACAGGTTGCATGATGTTGCAAGGACACACAACCACTGAGGAGAGAACAAACGAAGTGGAGGACAGCGTAAAGCAAAGACAAACAGACAGGTTGACGCCTACATACTGTGAATATGGGAAGAGAGAGAGGACAAGGACACAAGATGGTGGATGGAGGAAGAAAGAGAAGGGGGAGGAAGGAAAAAGAGACAGATGGGCGAGAGAGGGAGAGAGAGACAGAGATGGGGGAGGGAGAGAGACATAGATGGGGGAGAGAGAGAGGGACAGAGGGACAGGGAGTAATCCTGACTAATTCACTTAGGGCATTGCTGAAGGGAAGCTAAGAGGATTGGGCCACTCCCAGAATCAGATCAGCAAAAATAACCGACAGCAAGATAGAGCAGAGACAGATATTCAGGACAGGGTGAATATCCCTGAATATGAAACACACCAGAGAGGAACTAGAGAACAACACAACTCTATTACATTTCTGACACATTACCACTTATGCTGCCTGAAAAGAAACTGACTGGATTCTGAAGACTCAGACCCATTGATGTTTCTCAAATGAAAGAGTCCTTCAGGTAATATATCATTGCCACGATGTCAGATACGGAACTCTCATTTTGAAACTCACAAAATCAGGATTATCGGTAGGCAAATTTGTATTCAAGTTAGCTTTAATGTCACAAAACAAAACATTGAGAAAGATAAGTTGTTTCATATAGAATAGCCATGGCGCTAGCCTAACACCTTAATAATAAATAAGCTTCCGAAACAAATGTCAAAATATCCAAATGACGATCTAAACTGAAGCAAAGATAACATATGACTAAAAACTCAAATTAACCAATACTGATGGTCCCTTCAGAGAGAGACGTGACGATGAGAAAAGGTCAAAGCTCCTTGTAAGCCGAGCCTTCGGCCTCCCACCTCCTACAACTGAGTTTCTTACAAGCGACATTCAAGCCATCAACATTAAAATCTACGTAAATAAAGAGCATTTGCTGAGCGACGATAGAGAGGTTGGTGGTTATAACCTGTTAACCCAAAGAGGAACCGTCGGGTTCTCTTGATACGGTTCCACAGGTTTGGAACCGAGCGCAGCAAGATCGGTTTCTGAGTTTCTGTCCATTCTGGAGGACTGGCCTTCTGTCCCTGTTGAACTGCTCGAGGGAGAGAGAGTAGGAATATTTGATGTCCTGCATTTAGAGACGAGAGACATGAGCAGCTCCCCTTTCCACCTTTCTCCCCTCCCCTGAAAGAAAGACACATTCTACAGGGGTTGCTTTGAGGAAGAAAAAAAAACCCACACACACACACAAAAAAAAAACAAGCAAACAAACAAGAAACTTAGAATAAAAGACAACAAAACAAAAAGGAACCTCTGCCAGGGTTAGCCGTTTCTGGCGAGGGGCTCGTTGAGACAGGTTAGCTTGTCACACTCCACTTTGTCACCTCCTCCTCATCCTCTTCCTCATCGCTACAGGACCTGGAACTTCCAGGAATTCTGGTCTTTGTGGTCCAGACAATCCATAGTGGTGAAGCCCAGCTTCCAGGCCTGCTGGTCTTTGTAGTCCAGGCAGTCCACGGAGCTGAACCCTAGAGAGGAGGCTGTGCCGTAGCCCTGGGAGGAGAGCGAAGCCGGGGACTGGCTCAGAGAGCCCCCCATGGAGGGGACGGTGATGGGGCTGAGGGCTCCCCCGGTGGCGGAAAGCTGCGAGTGCATGGGAGACAAGTAGGCACTGCAGTCCAGGCCGGTGAAGTAGGAGGAGGTGCCCGTGTAGCCCTGGGTGTAGGCGGAGGGCTGGCCGTAGCTCATGGGGTAAGCGGAGGGGCGCTGCATGCAGGGAGCAGCAGAGGAGGCCAGAGGGTCGGGGAGGGGTGATATGGCAGGACTCCAGATGGATACGGCTGCGTTGCCCTGGTTAGAGCTGGGGGCCAGGGAAGGGCCTTGGGGGATGGGGGAGGGGCTGTAGGACCCGGAAGGGTTGCCGACGGGGTCGGGGGGGTTGGGATCCTGGGCCGGTGACGTCTTCTTCTTGGGAGGGCGGGGCTTGGACTGGCCGCTGCTCTGTTGCTGCTGCTGGCGGCATTTGGCGCGGCGGTTTTTGAACCAGACCTGCAGAGACGGACACACGTTATTAACGGTATAGCCTAATCATCGCGCGGTACATTCATTCGTCTTACGTACACAACTGCCATCGCTTTCCCTGAGGCTTTACGTTATTTAAAGCAATCTCACACCAACGGCTTCTACAATTGGCAGAGCTGTTGTTTTGATGTGCCCACTAAAACTCTCCCAAACACTCAAAACTCTGCACGTCATGCACCTAGACTCAGGTTGCGTTTCAGACACCTTGTCCTGACCGTACCTGGACTCGTGATTCGGGCAGGTTGATCTTGAGGGCCACCTCCTCTCTCATGAAGATGTCTGGATAGCGCGTCTTGGAGAACAGAGCCTCCAGGATGTCCAGCTGCGTGCGCGTGAAGGTGGTGCGCTCGCGCCGCTGCTTCCGCGGGGTGGCTGAGAAATCCAGAGATACAGAAACTGTGTGATAATAATGGTAATGATCGGTTGGCATGATTAATGAGAACACTCAAAATTCTGTATGTCAAAGAGAGGTTTCCTACAATGATACAAACATTTTTTTTACAGGACGTACGCCTATTTAACATATCCTGTTGAACATTTTAATTTGGGTGATTTAGAAGTTATTTTTCTATCTGAACGATATCTGTTTTACCGGAGCCCAATACATTGCTAATAGACAGGTTGAATGCAATACCTGAGCACGTAGATGTGGACTATTCTATGTCATATTTCGTAGGAGATATATAGCAATTCAATAGATTTCTCTGCGATAAAATGATGGTTTGAATTGTAATTTCGAAATACTTTCTGACCTCGTAATGTTTACAGGTGAAATTATAATTCATCTCTTAGTGGTAGTCTAATACTAAGCTAAGTTAGTAAATAGTAAAAGTCTTGAAACTACATTTGACGTCGCTTATCTGAAAAAAATATTTATTTATTTTATATTGTATTTGAATGTTTTACCTGTGTTACGCACGAGCCTGGCCATCCTTGCGCGTAAAGCTAGATAGTATTTGGCTATTTGAAATGGGCCTACAAGAAACAAAGATGTTTAACGGTCAAATAAAGATGAAATTATACTCACAGGGGTATGCCACTGTAGTGTGTAGAAGATCCATCCCGGGACCAGGAAGATTTAACCCGTTCATGGCGTAATGAGGCTGCTTGATGTAGGACATCATCTTTGCGTGAGGATTTAAGTCCTTTCGTCCACTCGGTTTCCTCTCTGAACAGACACGGAAAACCACAGAATGATCTTTCCTAGTGCTTCTCGTAGATTCTCAAAAGTTTGTAAATACGGTCCACCTTGAGCTGTGTACTGAATGCCTTTAGTGGAGCGCGTCACTGTTTGTGGAGATGTCCAAAAGTTTATGACAGAGCACCCTTATCTATTATCTTCTCTATTTTTACTTCACTGACCCGATACTATAGCAGCATTTGGAGTTAGACAGGATTCAAATGCTCTCGTGAGTTTGGGACATGATGAAAGTGCGAGGATCCCTCCTTTCCCGATATCTGCACGCCTGGTACAGGTAAAAGGCGCGTGCTTCCGATGCGTCGGGGTGATACCGCTACACTGAGTAATTTTACCGACCGCACAAGCTAATTAGAGGTACAAAGTGGACGCACAGTAACCCCTCCCTTCTCTCTCTCTTTCTCGTTTTCTCTCTCTTCCCCCTCTCCCTCTCTCTCTCTTTCTCAGTCTCTCTATTTCTCTCTCCCTCTTTCCATCTCTATGGGCTGCCATATATTTCAATTCAAAGTAAATTTCGTTTTTCACATAAAACAGTCCACCAAGAACTAAATCTATGCAATTCAATTATTTGGAAAACTGAAAAACAACTAATATAATATGGACATCGAATGTCTATCTTTCGGAAATTAGAACAATATGACTTAGATTTAAACAAATTATTAGGCCTATAGGCCCACATGATAATGAAAGACCTGATAATAAAGTCCATAAGAACATTGTCCAAAATGTAATTTTCATTTGTAATTTAAATACATTAATGGGAATTCTACAAAATCAAATGCTACCCTCTTTTATTGTGATCAAATAAAACAATTTGTTAGAAGAAATTGCCACTTTTGATTGTGCCTTCAGAAAGTTTTTTGTTCTCTGTTTACATCTGGACCTTGAGTTTCTTTAAGCAATATGTTGTTGTGTTGTCAGATCGTTACCAGATTACTGTAAACTGCGTTAAACCTGTGCAATAAACTATGTGATCTCAACACATTCGAAAATACACGCACGAACACACACGCATGTACACACACCCACACACACAAATTCACAAACACCCACAAAGCTCATTTGATTTATCATAATATGCTTTATCTGAAAAGTAAGTATCTTATCTCCAGATAAAGGCAGGAACGAGAGAGCAATCCATTCAGTTGTAGAGAGACACACTCAAAGAGATATTGTGATATCAAACAACAGAACAGAAGGAACTGCAGGTGGATTAAACTGACGTATGAATACAACTTTTTGAAACATCCAAAAACAAGAACGAGCAGACGGTATATGGTTCTTTTCGGGCACAGTTTGACGATGAAGACTTCAGGTTGACTTTACATCAACCAACGAATCCCAGGAGATTTGAGACAAGATATCGAACCCAGGGACCAATACTTTCATGGACTAACTTTATTGGTTGAGTAAGACAGAACAGGGAAGTGCTTGGCAACAGCAGTCGGAAACATTGTTAAAATATGTGTATTTCTTCTCTGTTTCTTTTTTATGTTGTAATACTTTATTCAAAAAATTTCGTTACAATAAAGTTGTTTTAGTGTTACACGTGCGGAAGTATGTTGGTGTCAGTTATAAATAATGATGTGTAAAATAAATTAGATGAGCAAAAAGATAAATACAAAGACAAAGAAAAAAACCTGTTAAGTTTTGTAACTAACAAGTGTTGAGTAATAGTAGGACTTCACAAATAGAGCTTACCTCTGAATTTATGTAAACCGAAATAAAAGTAATGGATTTTGATCCAGAATGACAATGGGTTGACAATTGAAGAACATTTTAATGTTTTCTAACAAAGATTTGACCAGTTTCCAGTCATCATTATTTTCTGTGTTCTGACCAGTTCTGGTTATATTATTGACAAGGATATAATATATAATATATTTATAAATTATATATATATATAATATAATTTAATATCAGTACAAACGTAGAACACATATTCCCAGATGACAGATCCGATAGATTAGGGGACAGATAGACATGGAGCTGCACGAGCAATTAGAGAAGTAGGGAAAAACTCTGAGCTGCTGTAATCCCTAGACACATGCTGCCACGTGCCCCACCCTCTAAACACACACAGACACATACACACACACAGACACATACACACACACAAACACATACACACATATACACACACACGCGTGCCAACTGGTGCTATGGAAGAGGTTTGGGATTATTTTAAATTGGAGAACTGACTGTAATACAAAGACAAAAGAGAGAGAGAGAAAGAGAGAGAGAAAGAGAAAGAGAAGGAGAGAGAGAGAGAGAGAGAGAGAGAGAGAGAGTGAGAAAGAAAGACAGAGAAGGAGTGAGAGATGCAAACAGACAGAATGGCAAAGGAGACTCAGGTTTTGAAGGAAGGGCAGGCCAGGAAACAACCAAAACAATAGAAAAAACTGTAAAAAGAGAGGTTGCAAGAATCCAAGAGAGGTTGGCACTCAGATCTCGGTGATGGGGTGGAAATAGATAGGTGGAGGGGTGGCAAAGGAAAACCAGGTGAAGAGGTGGACAGGATTGAGGGAGGAGAATAGTCTGGGCCATGTCCTCACTGACACACTGCAATGCTTAATCCAGATTAGAATGTCTAAAACGGGTCGGGTAAATCTGCTGGCCAGCCAGTAAAACAGAGTGTGCTGTCAGTCGCAATCACTCACAGCACACACACACACACACATTAATACTACCCCCCCCCCCCCCGCCCCTACACAAACACACACATCCCTAATCCCCAACACAGTGGCAATTTGCAATTGTGTGGAAACACTTTGTGTTCTCACACACCACACCAGTCACACACACTAGTACACAAAGACACACGCAGACACACACATCCTAATCTCTTGTGCACACTCAGTACCTGGTGCACCAGCAAGCCCACAGCACAACAACCCCCACCACTCTGTCCTTCTCACAGCCTGTCTGAGCACACCAGCTGGCCTCACCAATACTGGAAGAATCTATCTATGCATCTGTGCATCTGTGCATCTGTGTATCTGTGTATCTGTGTATCTTTGTATCTTTGTATCTATGTATATGTATCTTTGTATCTGTCGATTTGTCTGTCTGTCTGTCTGTCTGTCTGTCGGCCTATTTGTCTCTCTGTCTGTCTCTCTGTCTGTCTGTAGCTTTTTACTTAAGGTTTGCTTCATATTTTGTCACGCAATTCATCCTACAAACACTACAGTCTCATGCTATTAGTGAAACTTCCTGTAATTCACCCCCAAAAAAGCGATTGTGCTGGATTTGCATATTGCCTCATGTCATTCCTCTGTCTGTGGGGTTTCTGTGTGTGTACGTTTTGTGCTTCTCGCTCTTTCTCTGTGTGTGTGTGTGTGAGAGTGTGTGTGATGAGTCAGGGGATGGTGTCTGAGGTGACAGTGTAGGTGACTGATTGCATTGGACAGTAATCTCGGGGTGGAGATTACCTGGGTGGTATTAGGGGAACTGGGTGCGTGGAACAGTTAGTGCTGAACTGGGAAAAAGGGCCAACGAGTCCAGTGGACGTCCTTTTTCTCTGTCCAGTCGACTCTGACGCAGGAACGTTGATGTTTAGATTTCGAGAGTAAGCCTGAAAGTGACACTGAAACTGTCACAATTTCACATCTCCATCACGTCAACAGTTAAATCTCGTGTCCTTATTGTGACAGTTTTACTGCTAACTGTAACATGGTTTTGCTGACATAGCCTAAACGTTAAACATATATTGCGTTGACATGTGGCATGGTCAATTACTTGTAATTCATTAAAATGTTAAGTTTATCCATATCCTAACTGTGAAGCATCAAAGTACATCTGAAGAGAAGGTGCACACGTTAACTAACAATTCTCAGTCAGTTTGATAAACGTTTGATGCAGATTCAATTAAGCATCAAGCATGAGGCTTCTTACAACACCTGAACAATTCCACTGAAAAGAGGCACAAAGGAAAATATGCTCTTAATTTTTGGTTAATTTAATAACCCCTTGTATACCTAGCTACAAGTCAGGTGCTAACAGACATAAAGTCATCAAAGACGGAATATTATTTTACTTCAAAATAAACCTCCCATTCCAGTAGTGCTCATCCATCCTGCTGAACTGTACTGCAGCGTGATGGCGTGGTGGCGCCCTCTTGTGGATCAATCTTCTTTCGGTCCTAATAGATTTTTATGTACCTTAACGTATTATGTTATTAATTGAAACACTAAATATTCAAATACTAGGTTAAAAAAACATATCTGTACTATTAAAAATGATATAAACAATATTTCAAATTAAGTTAGTTATAGACGAAAGATGTGTGTACCATTCTTCTTCCGCTAATGTTCCAGCCGGTTTCCCTCTGTGTCTGATTGGTTGAATTTAGATTACTTTAACAATTGGCTACGCAGCATGTCAATAAAAAATCTGTAGGATAATTGGTTATACGGTTTCAACAATTTCCTGATTTCCCAATAGTCCCTCCCAAAAACGGATGTTGTGATTTTGATCTATCATGTGCGAAACAGACGTTTCGCTAACGGAGCATGTGTTGTTAAATTCTTGCATAATCGGACTATAAAATAAGTGATCAAAAAAAATCTCTGGGATGTTGCACGAAGCGAAAGAAACGTGTCCTTTTGCCGAGGACAGTTTTAGCCGTTTTTTGACTCAGAGTAACATGTACGGCCTCTGCCAGGCAGGACAACAAGAGTTACTGGCTGCGACTTTGAAAGGCAAAGTAGTCTGTTTCAAGTACCAAGACTTACTACAGAAAATCAGACCTGTTGCCAAAGAGGTCCAGTTCACTTACATACCAGGTGAAGTCCAGTCCATTCAGCTTTTCTTGTTGCAATCAGCTATGGCAAGCGAGTAGCCTATTCAAAGTTATCACATGTCGAAGAAAATCTTGTCATTATATCTCACTATAATGTTTGTGTGCATTTGAGAATGGAAATGTACAGTAGGGTCCTCAAGCTAGAGACCACTAGTCAAGATAATTATGTATACGTGTGCGTGTGTGTGCACACTGTAGCTTACTGTCTGTATAACGGCTAGCTGGAGGGAGATCAAACGTACAAGAAGTTTCTATATTGACCTTTAATTATCTCTCCAGTTGACGCTGAGATTGTATCAATCGATGCGTTCACCAAGTCTCCACCAAACCGAGGGCTTGTTGTGGGAATCACCTTCATCAAGGTATGCAGACATCTCCCCTCTCCATCTCCTCATGCATCAAGCAGAGTATCTTCACAACAACAAACGTGGCCTAATAGAAAGCCTCGTCTCTCCTCAGGATTCTGGCGACAAAGCAACTCCGTTCCTCAACATTTATTGCGATTACGAACCAGGTTCTGAGTTCAACCTGGAGTCAATTGCACGTAAGTCAGATGTCGTGTTGTGACAGCGTATTTATATTCACATAATTGGACATCATTGTTTGTCGTATTTAGAATTAGAAATACTTAGCTGGACACGCAGTTACATTTACATTTACATTTAGTCATTTAGCAGACGCTCTTATCCAGATCGACTTACAGTAAGTACAGGGACATTCTCCCCGAGGCAAGTAGGGTGAAGTGCTTTGCCCAAGGACACAACTCATTTGGCACAGCCGGGAATCGAACCGGTAACCTTCAGATTACTAGCCCGACTCCCTAACCGCTCAGCCACCTGACTCCCAGGGCTGTTGCCCTCTTTTCTACATGTTACTGCAGCAGAGTGTGTGTTCCTTCCCTAGAGAGCTGTCTCAACCTGGAGCTGCAGTTTACGCCGTTCCAGCTTTACCACACAGAGTGAGTCGCTCAAACCGCACCTGTCAAAAGGCAACCCCATGTTTTGAAATCGATTCAGTGTTTATCAACTGAAACCGCTCCGTATTGGCGACATTTGCTGAAGTGGTGTTCCTGGTTGTGTGTGTGCTTGGAAAACTGGATGACTGTTTGAAAACGTCTGATTGTATGACAGTTTTATGCTTTTTGGATTCAAACCGTTGTGATCTGTGAAACAAAGAGCCTGTGTATGATGTCACCCTGATTCAGGGTGCATAAAGAGCCTGTGTATGATGTCACCCTGATTCAGGGTGCATAAAGAGCCTGTGTATGATGTCACCCTGATTCAGGGTGCATAAAGAGCCTGTGTATGATGTCACCCTGATTCAGGGTGCATTGTGGAGAT
Organism: Osmerus eperlanus; assembly: GCF_963692335.1. Classification (NCBI taxonomy): domain Eukaryota; kingdom Metazoa; phylum Chordata; class Actinopteri; order Osmeriformes; family Osmeridae; genus Osmerus; species Osmerus eperlanus. Next base: position 1,948,179 of record NC_085044.1, on the reverse strand, counting down.
GCAGGCAGCGAGACCGTCTTTCTGCTAAGTGGTCACGACCAGAGAATCCACCTCTACAAAGAGGTGACGTGTGACTCGATCGATCTTGAATTCATGAAAACGTTTTTTTGGGGGGACAAAGTTTGCTTTAGCGTGAGACGAATCCTATCCCGCTCTGACAAACATTTGACACTCTCTCTCCCAGAATGCCTCGCTTCACCAGTTCGAGGAGCAGCCAGTGGAGAGGCTGTTCCCTGAACTGCAGAAACTACCGAGCAAGTTAGTCTGTCTCTCTGTCCAATTCTGCAGGGCTTGTGGAAGTTGATATGGTATGATTAATTAAATGACCCTATGACGTTGGCGGTGACGGTGTGTTTGTGTGTGTGTGCGTGTGTTCTGCAGTGTTCTGTGGATGGATGTGTTAAGTATCCCAGGAGACCGCCGCCTGTCCGCGTTCGGCTGTCAGAACGGCTGTGTGGGTCTGGCTCTGGTGGACCAGACAGGGCCTGGTGAGGACACACACACACACATCCTCACGCACACACACGCTCATACACTCCACCCATCAACCCACAGGGTTTTTTCTTTCTCATGCTGTGATTTTAAACCCTAACTGTCTGCATGCAGGGTACGCATTATTACATTGGTGTGTGTGTGTGTGTGCGTGCTCACGTGTGTGTGTGTGTGCGCTCATGTGTGTGTGTGTGTGTGTCAGAGGTACTACAGAGCTGGAGTATACAGCAGGACAGTCCCATCTCCACTGTCCTGCTCTTCCCTCTCCCCTGCCAGACTGACTCTCCCCACGAGGGGTACAACCTACTGGTGACCAGCACCATCGAGATGGCCGTGGTGTACAGGTGAGAGCCGTCCCCCACAGGGCTCGTCCAGCGCCCGGAAGACCACACGTGGGGGGGGGGGGGGGGGGGGCGACAGGTGCAGCTTAGTGGTTAGAGCGTGTGCCTGCGGATCGAGTCACGCGGTCCGGTCTTCCGCAGGGACGTGCAGGAGAGCGGCGTGTCTCGCCCCGTGTGCCTCGCGGGGAGCGACCAGAGCGACGCGCTTCTCTGCGCGCTGACGGTGGATCTGGACTTTGACGGGCAGAGGGAGATTCTCCTGGGAACCCACGGGCAGGTGAGCACACAGCTCTTCATCACTGCAGGAAGGAGGCTCTGTGAGTCTGTGTGCTCTCTTGTTCACACGGCACTTTGTGCGCGCGGATGTCAGTGATGTGTTTGGATTTGGCAAACGCTTTTATCCGGAGCAACGTACGGAAGGGCTGATTTGAACTTGCAATCTCTTGATCTGCAGTTAAATGCTCTTTGAAGGCTTCGTGTTTTAATGTAGATTTCGTCCAATATACATACTAATGCATACCCTTCAGTTCCTGTACTTCACTGATTGGTCAGGGATTTGGAGTTGTGATCCAAACAGATTCTTGCCATTCAGGAGCTGCTCTGCTACAAGTTCCAGCAACCAATGAGAGGGGCCACGGGCCAGTTCCAACTGCAGTGGAGGCGGAGCTTCAAGAGCCCCTTGCTGTCCATCATCTACCTGGACCTGACGGGCGACGGGCTGAAGGAGCTGGCTATTTTAACGCTGAAAGGACTGCACATATTACAGGTAGACACACATAGTGGCTTGAGCATAAGTCTACACATCAAAGCACACCTCCACAAAAGAATAGAGTAGCATATATGTATATATTAAGATATCGTATAGAGATATTGTATGGTTTGTCTTCAACTTTTTTCCCCTCATCTCACTAGCATAGTCTGACCAGTACAGCAGATCTCGTCCTCCAGCGATTGGCTCAAAGAGTTTCCATTCTGACGACTGCGTCCGAGGTCCAGCCAATCACAGGCCAGGATACTGAGGAGAGTGATGTTGCAGCCAATAAGGAGCTGGATGCTATAGAGCCACCATCGATATAGAGACTTCCATCTCAAGTTGAGACCTCCATTCTGTTGCCTACAGTTTATATGTAACTGTGCTGACTCTGTGATGCCTGAGAGAGCTGGAGTTTTACACGCCTCTTTGAGAATCAGTATCATTATAAAAAATGTTTATTTATTGATGATGTTATTTAGGATCATGATTCATGAATCTTTAAGTTCAATATTTATGTACATGGTACATGTGCTTGCATTGCTGACAGTGTTGCCAAAATATTGCAATGTCTTTCCAATTAATTGATTTATCGTGCAGAAAAAATATAATAAAACACTAGTGCCTACTTCCAACAACACGACAAAAGATTGAGATTGCGGGCTTATTAAAAAAAAAAAAATGTTTGCTAGAAGTGTAATCTATCTTCGAAGTTTTTTAACCGAACAGGGAAAAACGGCTAAATTCACTCATGGAATTGAGTCCATGTGACGTCAGCTCGCGCTCTTGACAGCGACCGTCCGGAGATGCCCTGGTCGCACCGTCAGGCTCGCCTCTCACCGGTCAGCGGCAGTGTGGTCCACTCCTGAGATTTCAGAGAATATTTCCCCCACTTACGAGTACAAAGACAACAATAGCAACAGCCGCACTTTTCCGTTACCGACCTTCCAAAGACTTCCCACATCCCGGAAGATGGCGTTAAAATAATAACAAAAAATATTCTCAGTAGTCCCCAAATCTTAAATAATGTTTACCTTTTGAATAGTTCATCGTGTTACCACAGACGCACACACTGCATTATTCTGTGAAAGACATTCAGGGATTGCGCATGAATAGGCTCGCCTGAGAACAATTACCAGAACGAACACAGCTTTTGAAGTGTCAGGAGCGCGTTAACGAATGCATTTCTCTCAGTGGCTTTTTATATTTAGCTTTCTGTGACGCTCCGTAAGACACCAGTCGAGTCGTGAACAAGACAAACCGAATGCACTGTTTCGAGTCATCTTTGTGCCGGTGAAGAGAGAAGGTAAAGACGTTTCGAGGCAAAAAAAAAGAACAAAAAACTTGACAATTTCGAGAGAACTCGAAGTCGCTGTGATGTGGTGAAAAGCGCGCCGTGGAATAACGCATATTTATTAGGCGACTAACTGGTCAGGTCTGAAAATGATGATGGCCGGTGGAGCAGTTGAACAAAACGGTGTATTCTCGATTCCTCATCATCACAGTCAACAGCCACACATGGATACTAATCTCCCCGACTCCCGAAAACGGCCACTGGAAACTCCAGCCGAAGAGGCCTGTTGTACCAAGCGCACCAACGTTGGAGGTAAGAGAAATCAAATAGCCGCTTGTCCATCGGTGTCTTATCAACACTGTCTCATGCGCTTAAGTCAAACAGTGCCTCTTGTCACAGGGGCTTTGCTGATGATGTGAATATACATAAACTTGTCATCAGTCTATAAACATTTCCAAACATTTCCCATCAATATTTTCTTTCTAGAAGATATGTCTTAACGGCCGTATTGAATGGATCGTGTCGTTTTGGGCGCCCAATGGAATGATCATATGTTCTACAAGCTATCGCGTTCAAAATGTCAAAATCATCCTTTAATCAGAACCACTGAATGATATAAGACTATACTGGTCTGCACATCCCTACATAGGCCTACTTGACCTAGATTACAAGTTACAACACAGTAAACGAAAACAAATAGCACTTTCCTCTGAGTCAAGACACTGTCAGTTCAACAATGTTAGTTCCGAACCCAGTAACCCTTCACGTGCACATCTGGACATCCTGCACGATGTTCTGCGTGGAGAGGAAAGCACGGATGTCGTCGTCAAGCTACGCACATCAATGGTGTAGTGATTACAATTCTGATAGTACGTAGGCCTTATATATATACTGCCAAGGAAAACTATAAATCGTTGCTCCCTTGGTTATAAACCAACTCCTCATTCTTTTAAGTAAGTAAGTAAAGTTTATTTGTATAGCACTTCTCACAGTAAAAAATCACAAAGTGCTTCACAACAAAATTCAATATACAACTCGGCATTAAGATACAAGAAAATGGTAAATATTAAACATAACAAACAACCATAAAAAAACCATGACTAACTAAAAGCCTGCTTGAATAGCAGTCTTCAATTTGATTTTAAAAGTCACACAACGTAGAAAGGATTTTTAATGGGTTTTCACCACAAATGTGGTAATTCTTGGCATCATAAGGCTGTACTATAACATGCAATATTGCAGCTGTTTAAGAGCCTGAGTAATATAATATAATTACACAAAAATGGCCTTGTCGGCATCATTACTTTCTTAGAATACGCTTTAAAATACAATATTGCTGATAGTACCCTAAATAATGTGGTAGAATGACACTTCAAGAAAGGCTTATGTCTCCAACTTGAATCCCTTTCAATTCCGCAAGGTGCTGTTTGTGAAAAGGTGTTCTGTTGTAACAATGAGTTACACTCCCTTTCTTAGATTGTAGAAATCTGAATTCTCATAACTGTGACAGCATGGGCTTGTGTGTGTGTTTCATGTTGTGGCTGGATGAATTACGGCCGTCATCATCCATGACTAGATGTTGAGAAAGACAACGACATCTCCATAACATCAACTGTCTCTTCATCCCAAACCCCCCGCCTTATCCTACGCCCGAACACAAACGATGTTGTTTGGATTTCCTGTGGAAACGGCACTGCAAAACAGTGACAGCAACACACACACACACACACACGTTTGCGCCTGACGCCCAGATGCTGCACCACACACACACACACACACACACACACGTTTGCACCTGACACCCAGATGCTGCACCACACACACACACACACGTCTTCTTCAAGCACTAATGTTCCTCAGCATGTTTCATTAGTAAGATGCACCATACAGGATGCTGTTGCTAATGACTCAGTCCCCATAGCTGTGGGACAGGACGTGTCTGGGGTTCGGAAGCCCCCTCGTTCTCTGGCTCCTTCATCACTGGCCCTGGTTTGGTCTCCGAGCCCTTCATCACTGGCCCTGGTTTGGTCTCCGAGCCCTTCATCACTGGCCCTGGTTTGGTCTCCGAGCCCCGCGCTCCTCAGTAGAAACCATATAATAGGCAAACACAGAGTAGCAAAACATGATGCGATCCATCTCCAGTCGGGTTGTGTCAGCCAATCGCACCGTTGACGAGGTGCGAGACTTGTGTTTGTGCTCGCTCCTTTGCGTGACAGGGGTGAGATTGTCGGTGTGATGTCACACAGAGCAGGGGAATGCACACCCTATAGAGCTGACGGAATGCCGGAACATTCTTACTACAATGAACTGAGGAAGCAAGATTTATTTCATTACGCTTGGTTTAATACAATCACCCACCTAATTGTATTAGCCCTATCCTTTCGGTGTGTGCAGCACTCGATATCTGTACTTTTGTAAAAATTAATGTTATGTGGTGATGGAGGAAAATGATTTGATAATCTTCGACAACGGGGAGGAACGCACACCTCCTGACCGCGTCTGATATCGATCACATCGTCCATCCTGATCAATAACATGACGGGCTGTTACCATAACAAAGAGGAGAGAGAGAGGCCGTTCTCTCACACAGGCTCGTCCACATCACATATCTGAGAATCACCGGCAGATCGCCGTCAGTTGAAACAAACGCACCCGGCCCCTCTCTGAATCAGCTGTACACCTTCTCTGCTGAACACAAACGTATATTTTGCTTGTTGCTTCATGCAAATTTTACTTGTAATTGGCCCATATCCCGTGGCCCCTGTTACTGGCTAGCGTGCTGGATCCAAACCCATGTATCAGAAGGATTAGCTGTGATATGCTAATGTTACTAATGGAAACCTTGGCACAGGAATGTGAGCAGGTGTTTTTTTGGTGAGAAGGACACAGGTGCCCTTGCAGAGCTATGTGACGTGAGTAGACTGTAGATGAACCAGGTGGGAAAGAGACAGAGACAGAGAAGGGAGGGGAGGGAGAGCAGAGTGAATGAGGAGGGGAGGGGAGATGGAGTGTGTGTGAGAGAGAGAGAGAGATAGAGATGAAGAGAGATAGAAAAGAGAGAGAGAGGCCAACAGGGAAACAATGCCTATGTTCACCAGTGAGTCTAGGCAAGACAATGAATGTGATTGGTTTATGGCTGCGATTTACTGCAACACATTCCCCCAGATGCGGATGTGCACCTGTAAATACCCCAGTTTGTGCTGAGCTTCAAAGACTGGAAAAAACCTTCTAGATAATGAAAGCGCCTATTAAAATTGGGACATGGGATTCTGGATGCTCCTTGGAAATTACTATTGACTGAAGCCAAACCCCACTCATCTATATACACACCAGCACGCACCGACACACACACACGCGCGCTCACACAAGCATGCGCACGTAAGATAGCGCTCTCTATAGAAGATTTACAGGCGTAGTGATTGGCTTCGTCGCCCCCCCCTCCACCATTCTGCGGCACTGCCATTTGCAGTAGTTGATGAGCCCCTCATTCCCCCCCCCCCAACCCCCTTTCCTCCGACCGCCCTCCCCCCCACCCCTCTCCAACATGGCGGTGCGAGGGGAGGGGTGCGGGGGGCGGGGTTGAAGGGAGAAGGTAGGAGGGCAGGGGGGGGGGGGCGTACAGCAGGCGCTCCACGAGCCCTCCTCCTCCACCTCGTTCATCATCCACTCGCGGCGTCCACACACACAAACGCACACACCTCTGCAGCCGCCACTCAAGGTCACCCTGCAACGCTCCGAACACACATGCAACCCCCTTTGCTACTTCCCTGTCCTTTTCCACTTCAAAAACCACCCCAAAAGATACGTGAATCGGCCCCGCTATTCTTTATAGAGCTGCGTCAAAAGAGGTGGAGTGGGAGAGAGAAAAATTCAATTTTTGGGGGAGATGGGGGGGAGGGAGGCGGAGGGGGGCGGAGGTGGAGTGGGGGCAGGCAATAAGGACAGGCATTGGGGTGTGGGGGCATGACGCGGCAGGGGGCGGAGGTTGCTGATTGGCCGGGCGAGGCGTCAGTCAGCTACGCCACTGCAGACAGACGGCCACTCGATGAATATGGATGAGAGCAGTGAGAAGGGTGATGCGGCAGCAGGGAAGACCCCCCCCTTCAAACCGGTGCGGGCTCGAACAATGCGTGGCGTCTTTCTCTGAAAACACTGAGCGTACGCATTAGCATTTTCTCAGACTATTGAGGCTCGGGCTGCAGAGATGGCTTGGATGCTGCTCCCTCCCTCTCACTGAGGTATCTAGACCTCGGCGAAATCGGGTTGGCTAGTCGCATTCCTCAACGCCACCATTGCACCTATGCCTAGCGTAACGTTAAGGTACCCTTTTGAGATTGCGCCCCGGCATTGATGGAGATCTGACAGAGGATTCGAACCAGCAGATCTCAGAATGGGTAAGAATCCTTTTTTTTTTTTTTTTTACTCTCCCTCCCTCTCTCTTTTTAATGTATTTTTCTCGGTGTGTTTCTGACTTGTTGAATACGCCGTCGTGTGTGAAACTCTTTATGTGGGGCATTTCGTACGGCGTGAGTCTCATCGGCTCATTAATGCCCGTTTTGTTCCACCGTCCTCACCGCTGTCAGTGGCAGGTTGGTCTATTGAAATGCAGAGTGGGTATTCTGAGGGATACTGAGGAGGAGGAGGAGGAGGAGGGGGGATGGTCACAAGGCATTTCCTCCTAACCCACCCCCCTTGAGTGACTCCACTAAACAGGTTTGTCTCTCTGACCATATATTTTACTCCTAGCCTCCCCGGCAGTGTACGATCGGGGTGGTGGTGCTGGTGGTGGTAGTGCGGGGGAGGGTTGAACTTAACCCCCCCCCCCCTTAGTGTCTTGGCTCCCCCAATGTGTTCGCTGTTTTCCCCTGTTCCCTGGCGGATTGCAGCAACAGATTGTCATGTTTACTCTACCACATGACGCCATTAAAACCTGTTACTGTGATTTCAGACACTAGGAGGGAATTAATTATTGACTAATGACAGCGGAACTGTGCTCCGAGGCCAGAGGAGGGGAATCTCAGCTGCTTGCCCCCCTGTCGGGCTTCCTCTGGATTGGAGAAACGTAGGGTAGAGAGGGAGGTTCATGTCCACCGGCTAACTGGTCTCCGAGACTCCACAGTTTCTTTTGTTCACTCGGGGGCTGAACCTCGCTTGTGTTTCGACTCTCTGACCGTGGAGAAAAGAGTCCCCTTGAATTGTGAACACAATGTCTGAGCCTCAACCACAGTCCTTACTTTTCCACCAAGGTCACTTACTGCCATTCGCGTCTTGAATAGGAACGGATGGCTGTTGAGCCGAATATTGTAGACGGGAAGGGACCTCGGTTTGAAGAAGGGTCTGACGGCATTAGAATAGGTGCTAGCTGGGTTATGGCGGCGAAATTCCTCTTTGGGAGGCGTTGTCATTATTTAGTATCGTTTACAACAAAACACATCGACTGTCTTGTCCTGTTGACGTAACATTTCAGTTGAAGATGATGAACGTTCACGTGTCCAGTGACACGTTGAGCGGAATGCGTCTTCCGACCCCGCCACCGTCCTCAGGACTGGCGGGATCGCGAGACATCGGGAACGACCCGAAATCTGAGGAACGGTTACCTCACCGTAGTAACAAGTCGTACCCGCCAGACCGTCTTATTTAATCCCACCAGTGAATATCCGAGTGTGACATGACAGGCATACTAATGGATCCCTGAGCAGAACCGACGTGTCGACTGCCTGTGAAATCCCACGATGTCACAGTGCCCATGTTCGTTATGATGTGGATCTAATGAGCACATTACAGGAGGTCAGTCAGTCAGGCTAAGACGCCGTCAGGGAGGTGGAAGTGTTGTGGACCTTCATCTATCCTTCCTGTCGCCCTGAGACAAGACCCCCATACATCTGTGTATCCCTCCAACCCCTGTGGCGTTTGTTTGCACCCGATTTGAAGAAACAAATTAGGTCTTTTGTTGCTTTCTATTTTGGTCGGGGCTGCTGGTGCCACGGTACGTGTTTCGGTTACGGGTTTTCATCCAGTCCTGACACGAGCACGTCCCTGGGCGTTCGAGCTCAAACAGAGTGACGTCACCCTCTCTGCCAGTGAGCCTGCTGGAGAGATCTCGGAGTGACATTCCATAGGAACACGGATGTAGAAGGGGAATGTGTACGGTCGACGGAGAAAAACAAAAAACAAATACAAAAACCAACCCTCGCTGCAGACTCCTACCCAACCCTGCACACCCTGAACCGATATTACCAAACGTTACGTGTTTTTTTTTTTTCACCCCCTTATCTGATCATGGGTGTTCGGTGTCTGTGTTGATTAGTGATGCCTTAAGTGGCTCACTCAGGGAGGCACTCTTCAAAATTAGGACCGGGTCCAAATCCACAGAGGGCTGATTGGTTCTGTCTGGATTAGCCATGTCACTCTGTAGGACCTTGTTAGGACACCACTCACCTCAGAGACGATGAAGCCTTGATTAGCCCCTACGCATCGAGGGGGAGCTCAGTCTGTTGAGAGCAGTGACTGGCCTTCTAGGTCTTTAGCCGATCGTCTGACAACGCGGCGGTGTCAGTCATGGAAGGGGGAGAGGCTCTGCGAAGCCCCGAATCCGAAACGGAGGAGATTTTTTCTGTCTTGGCAGACTCCACGTCAAACAAATCTGAAGGATTTGAGTCGCATATGCTCTCGTCAATCCCTCTTCGTCGCCCAGGATCCCCCCCATGTTAGGTTTAATGGACTGCAACCATATGACTGTTTTTACGTGTCGTCCATACATAGTGGCCTGCGAGCGACTTTGCTTCTTGCGTCATGCTGTTGGGCCACGGGGTTCCTGTGGCGCCAGATGTCTGTCGGGTTTCAGGATCGATCGTGAAGGCAGCACCTGGCTCGGTTCAAAAACCTTCACTGTGATATTCTGTCAGAGGGTTTCCGAAAGAGATACAGTTAAAATTAGATCTCTGCGAACAAGAAAGGAGGCCAGCATTTTTTCCTCCGCAGGAAATCTGGGACAGAACGCGTAACGTGTCACCGATCTCTGATGAAAATGTGGGACCCCTTTAACTCGAGAATCACACACACACACAAACGTAAAACCCCTCTCTAGACTCCTCTCCTGAACCGGAGGGATGTGACAGGAAGTGATGTGGGAGAAGGGATGTGACAGGAAGTGATGTGGGAGAAGGAATGTGACAGGAAGTGATGTGGGAGAAGGGAAAAACCCTCACAAAAACTCGAAAGGACGCTTGTTTTATGTTGCCCTGTGCCCTCGAGGGGCCGACCCGCAGCACAAATCAAACGCAACTCAGTCCCCTCTGTCAAACGCATGAGAGTAACGGATATGGGGGTCAGATGGATGAGTGGTTAGGGAGTCGGGCTATTAATCAGAAGGTTGTTGGTTCGATTCCCGGCCGTGCCAAATGACGTTGTGTCCTTGGGCAAGGCACTTCACCCTACTTGCCTCGGGGAGAATGTCCCTGTACTTACTGTAAGTCACTCTGGATAAGAGCGTCTGCTAAATGTAAATATTTGCAACCGACCCAGGTTTGTTTTACTGTGTCTGCTGGGGTGTATGTGACGTGTGGGGGGCTTCTTTACAAGCTCTGACCCCTTCTCTCTCCTTCTGTGTGTCTCTCTCTCCCCCCAGAGGAAGGCGAGTACTTTCTGAAGGTGCTGATCCCTAGCTATGCGGCCGGCTCTATAATTGGCAAGGGCGGCCAGACCATTGTACAGCTGCAGAAAGAAACCGGCGCCACCATCAAGCTGTCCAAATCCAAAGACTTCTACCCAGGTAAGAACGCCGGGCGAAAGCTGTGTGTCGTGTCGAGGCTCACACAGGTAACACAGGCAGGAGGTCACGACGCCGTGAGGGCAGCACTGTGTGTACGTCGGACGACGACGTCATCGAGTGTGTGTGTGTGTGTGTGTGTCGTGCGAGTGAGTGGAACAGACCCCATCTTTTGCTGCAGTTGGATTGCCCCAACTTAAGAGCCAAACCGGTTCTGTCTTGAAGGCTTCACCCAGAGCTGGAGAGCTTAGCAGGCTGTGTGCAGATTCCATATCTAGTATCGACTCCAGAAGCACCACGCAGACATACCAGTTCTTCCTCTTCCTGTTTGGCTGAACTCTAAGCATGGAGCCCATCCAATTTATTTGTGTTTGTGTTCCCCCAGAAGAACAATCATTCTTCATTCTGGTACAATGCAAGAACTGCATTTAATCAATTTCCTCCTTTAGCTGTCTGGCTGCCATTTTACCTCAAGATGGAGAGTGCAGGGGGGAGGAGGGGGGAGGGGGAGGGAGAAAAGGAGGGAGGGAAGGTGGGATGTAGGGAGGAAAGGAGGGGGGGGCATGTATCTAATGCACATGGAAAGCACCAGTGCCTCAGTAAGGCCCTGAACACGCTAAACATGGTTGTAACATAAATGGTGTGTGTGTGTGTGGGGGGGGGGGGGATGGGGGATGGGGGTCGCTCATGTTCGCAAGTGACCCCTTCCTGATGGAGGTCACGCCCCTCTGGATGCCTCCCCCCCTCCCCCCCTCCCCCTCCCCCTCCCCCCCCTCCCCCTCCCCCTCTCCCCCGGATGAGGAAGCGTTTTGTCCCCCGATAACAGCGAGTCAAAGAAATGATGGTGTTTTGTCCTTCATGCCTCGGAGGAGCCCGGTCCCATCTGAAAGAGAACAGGTGCGCCGGCCGTCCTCCCCTGATTAGGTCCAGATGTCGGCTGTGATAACCGACAGAACCAAACGATCCCGCTTTGTTAAGCAACTCAGCTTCAGTGTCAGTTCATCATCGTCAAGAGGAGCAAATGGCCAGAGCCAGCCCCAAGAACACGACATGCTCTCAGAGGTTACTCACAGACACAGACACAGGGACAGGGACAGATACTATTAACAGGCTTTTAATATAAGCTTCCAGTTAATTCTTCCGCCTCGAGCAATAAATTAAACCAACGATTATAGAGAGGAAGATGGCTCTCTTGGACTCAATTTAGCCTCTGAATGCCATCCTAGATTCTGACAGGGAAGAAAGGTCTGTCCCCTATTGTTAGACGAAACGTGGCGATCGGCGCATTTGAAGTGAGCCTTCCTTAGCTGACTGTTGCCTGCTGAAAACCATGAAACAGCTTAAGACATGGGCCAGAAGTTTTAAAACAAGAATGAAGCATGATGAATGATTCTCTGACTGGGCTTTGGCCACAGAACTCTGGCAACAAACACGAACACACAAACATCTCTTTCTTCCTCCCCTCCTCCGAGCTCCACGCACACAATCTCTTCTTGAATCCGAATCTTCGGAGCTAACAGAACCAGTGAAACTTCTCACAGAGTGAGAAGGCACACCCCTTGTCTTCAGGGGGGCGACAGTTGGGGACAGTTGAGCCTCTCTGTGCTGCTGTGTCCTTCTACCCTCTCTGTGGTCGGGTCATTGATGTGTTGATAGGCCACCACCTGCTCTGCCCCTCCCCCTTTCATTACACTGATGACTGACTGATAGAGTTCAGGGAGAGGGTGCTGCTGGCAGGGATCTGATTGGATGGTGTTAAAGTATGCCCCCCCCCCCCTTCCCTGAAAGTAAAATGAAACTACAACAGGGCACTATGAGTTAGAACTACATTTTCGGAGGTCAGCAGAAACGCAGCTCCCATAAACACCCGGGACCCAGACATCAGGCCTTTTCTGCAGCTGCACACCCGCACCTGTTATCCCCAGTGAGAAACAGAGAAACAGAGAAAACAAAACGTTGATAGTTATTTTTAATCCGTGACACGGTGTTGATGGATTTTAATTCAACGCATCGTATAATTTCCCCTCAGACCTCTCTGAGAATAACAGGGTGTTCGTCAGCCTGAGTGGATGAGAGCCTGGAGTGTTGGGGAGAGACTGGAGTGTTGAGGAGAGACTGGAGTGTTGGGAGAGACTGGAGTGTTGGGGAGAGACTGGAGTGTTGGGGAGAGACTGGAGTGTTGGGGAGAGACTGGAGTGTTGAGGAGAGACTGGAGTGTTGAGGAGAGACTGGAGTGTTGGGGAGAGACTGGAGTGTTGAGGAGAGACTGGAGTGTTGAGGAGAGACTGGAGTGTTGGGGAGAGACTGGAGTGTTGAGGAGAGACTGGAGTGTTGGGGAGAGACTGGAGTGTTGAGGAGAAACAATGCGTGGCTCTTTGTGCTCCAGCACGTTCGTTTGTTCCTCCTCTGGCTCTCCCTCCTCACCTCTCTTATCGGAGACTTGTGACAACATGTCATGCTAATTCGGTGCACATGCGGTTCATCCCTCCACACACACACAGACACACACTCACATGCACACGCACACACAGGCACATGCAGCCTATGTTTGTCTCTCTGCCCTTCCTTTGCTTACTCTACCTGCATCTCAATGACACTGTAGGAGACCAGCACTGACCAGCACTCCCCCCCCACACACACACACTGGAATCCATTCAGCTTCGGTTAGCTCTGCTTGGAAGATCCCACCCACCTCCACCCACCTCCAGTCTTCCCATCCGTCAGGGTAAGACAAGCCAGTGTGAATGGGAAGAAGGCCTTAATGGGATCTCTACGCCTCACACTGAGAGGGGGTTGAGATGGACGAGCGCTGATAGGGAGGGGAGAGTGTGGATGATGCACGGTCGTGTGTGACTGGACCAGGACAGAGGGACAGGGAGGGGGGGGGGGGGTAGGGGGGGGGGCACAGAAATAGCCCATTTGAATCTCTCTCTGGACGTGACCCCGGCCCAGCTGCACTCAGGCTGCTTCCAAACACGCCAAGTTTCTTCCTCCCTCTCTCTCCCTCGCTCTCTCTCGCTCTCTCTTGCTCATTCTCTCACCCTCTCTCGCTCTCTCTCGCTCATTCTCTCTCTCTCACACTCTCTCGCTCTCTCTCGCTCATTCTCTCTCCCTCACCCTCTCTCGCTCTCTCTCGCTCATTCTCTCTCCCTCACCCTCTCTCGCTCTCTCTCGCTCATTCTCTCTCTCTCACACTCTCCTTCTCGCCCTCTCTTGTTCTCTCTCTTGTTCTCTTTATCTGTTGTTCACCCTCTCCCTTCCTCTCGCTCACTCTCTCTCTCTCACACACCCTCCTTCTCTCCCTCCCCCCCTCCTTCTCTCTCTCCCCCCTCCTTCTCTCCCACACACCCTCCTCTCTCTCCTACCCTCCTTCTCTCCCTTCCCCCCTCCTTCTCTCTCCCCCCCTCCTCCTCTCTCTCTCCCCCCCTCCTCCTCTCTCTCTCCCCCCCCTCCTTCTCTCTCCCCCCCTCCTTCTCTCTCTCCCCCCCTCCCTCTCCCTCTGCTTCTCTGACAGTGCTAGTTCCTGATAGTATACGCTGAGTGAGACGACACAGGGTCGGGCCGACCCTCCAGAGTGTTGTTTTCCTGTTTGCTTAGTAACACTCAGGCCCCAACCCACTTTCTGTTACATGAGAGGATCTGTAGCAACACCCCCCCCCCCCCGTACGACGTACTGCGCACTCACGCATTCATACTGTACACACACACACCTCGACTGCCTCCCCCTAAACTGAGCTGATACACACATGTACACACACACACACACACACACACATATGCAGACTGCCTCCCCCTAAACTGAGTTGATACACACATGTACACACACACACACACACACACACACATGCAGACTGCCTCCCCCTAAACTGAGCTGATACACATATGTACACACACACACACCTCGACTGCCTCCCCCTAAACTGAGCTGATACACACATGTACACACACACACACACACACACACACACACACATGCAGACTGCCTCCCCCTAAACTGAGCTGATACACACATGCACACACACACTCCCAACTCAACAAACTCCAGGAAACACCAGGCTCCTCCTCTTCCAGCAGAGAGCCAAGCCAGCATATAAAATGTTCTTGACTGTTCTGAGCGGACAGATAAAATAGTAATGATGTCATCCAAGTATGAGGCCTGATGTTTCCGATTATCCGGAAAGCCCAACGCGTGACCTCACCCTGCAAAACGACACCGTTCGGTTTCGGGGGGGAGAGAGAGAACCGGGGGGCCTCCGTTGTACGGAGGTCACGTCAAGCCAAGCGACGTCAATGAAGCGCTTTGATGAGGACGGCTTTTAGTGGTCGAAAAAGCAGATAGTGTGGCCGTTAGCACTTTACGGCTCAGCACAGTTATAGAAGTGCAGTCTAAGGCTTTGGAAAGGAACCACAGGACCCCAGAACTACCTCTTCTCTTCCTCCTCCATGGGGAGAGAGTGTGCCATGGTGTGCCAAAACCCCTCCTCTAAGATTAAAGACACTGTTATGTTGCGTTTTATTAGCCTCACATATCAGATCCTACAGTACCGTCCTGCCTAATAATGCTGTCTAGTACTCCTGGTGATCTTGAGGGAAGTACACCCCGCCCAAATCATCTCTACGGAACCTCTGTTTATTGCGGTCTCTGACTACGCTTAGAAGTACTTAGTGTTTCGCTCCAAAACCGGTTATTTTGGCAAAGGGACAGAAACTCATCATGCTCTCTCCAGTGTATATACTAGTGTGTGTTTATATTTACATTTAGATTGTATACATTCAGCAGATGCTTTTATCGAAAGAAATGTGCGAATGTAGCACTTTCGAAGCAAATAGATCATGGATCAGAAGTGCATAGTTCTAACAGTATTTTGGTTTCGCTCTGGATTTTAGGTTTCACTGCATGTAGAAGACCTCTGTTCTCCAAAAGAGTTAGTAATACTTGTGTTTAGGCTGTGTGAATATGTACGCTGGTGTATTGGGTTGCATTTGCGCATAGCACGGCTGACAGCACCCGGTCAAAATGTCACCCAGTACACTTGAATATCCACCCTTGGAAATGTCCAGTATCGAAGGGTCACAGATTTGGAAGCGAACGAGAAACTCAATCCCTGTTTTGATAATGCTCTCCTTGGAGCCCGTCCAGTAGAAGGGCCCGAGTGTTTTGATAACTCTGATAGACGTTTCCTGAACGTGGACAGGTGCTCATGGGACAGATGTGTATCACCCAATCCGGTAAGAGGAGATGGAATGACATTATAAAGGCTTGGAACATGATTGGGTCCGGCCAGGACTCGAGTGGTGTTACCCAGAACCAGAAGAAGAGTTTTGGCCAGCTGGTCTTTCTGTTAGAAGAGAACTCCCCAGAGTTGGGGCATGACGACCGACTCTGCCAACGGAAAATGATCCATGTGCCACTTTGTTAGATAGAATTTTAGTTCCATTGGGTTGAGGGATTGAATGGGATTGTTGCTCACTGTGATATTGTTTGTTATT
Organism: Osmerus eperlanus; assembly: GCF_963692335.1. NCBI lineage: Eukaryota > Metazoa > Chordata > Actinopteri > Osmeriformes > Osmeridae > Osmerus > Osmerus eperlanus. Next base: position 1,932,043 of record NC_085044.1, on the reverse strand, counting down.
TTGACTTTCGAGGGCTTGTTCCCGGCTTCACATTGAATGTGAGATATGTCAGTGGGATTGAGTGTGTGTGTGTATGAGAGAGGGGGAGAGAGCAAGCCAAGGGGAGTAGAGAGAGAGAGAGAGAGAGAGAGAGAGAGAGAGGGAGAGAGAAAGAGAGAGACAGAGAAAGAGAGATAGAGATAGAGAAAGAGGGAGACAGAGAAAGAGAGAGCGAGCGAGAGAGAGAGCGTCAAAGAGAAGCCTGCAGGCTGTAGAATGGGCGCGCTGTTGCATCACCTGTTTCCACGGCGCGACTCCTTAACCATGGCAACGGAATTCCGGTAGGGCCAACAAGGGTGGTGGTGGAGTATTGGGGGGCATAAAGGCAGCCTTGAAGAGAGAAGGAGGCTCTTTGGAGGTCTATAGGAGGGGGAGGGGGGGACAGGGGAGGGGGAGGGAGACGGGGGGGGGGGGGGTGGAGACAAGCTGAGCGCGGCCAATCCCAGAATTCCAGAGCTGTGAAAGGGTTACATCATTAAAGTGGAATCTTTTGTCCGCTAGCGGTTTGTCACTGAAGTAGCTTTTTTTTCTCCTCCACAGAGCTATTGTTGATGGGGGGTAAAAATAAAGAAATTGTGTCATCAAACCTGATAAATCTTTAAATTTTTTCACCCTTAGCTGGTGTTACATGAAACCTTGTGGGACTAACTGGACAATTACATTTACTTTTCATTATGTAATTGTTTTTTACACTTTCACGTTGTTGCGTTTCAGTGTCATGACAAAGAAGGAAAGTTGTCATTAGTTGTAATTATGCCCCCCCCCCCCCCCTCCTATATAGGAACCACAGAGCGAGTGTGTCTGATACAGGGTACAGTCGAGGCTCTCAATGGCGTCCACAACTTCATCGCAGAGAAAGTCCGCGAGATGCCTCAGAGCGCTCAGAAGACTGAACCGGTCAGCATCATGCAACCACAGACCACCGTCAACCCCGACCGCGTCAAACAGGTGAGGCAGCGAGGCCAACTCCTCCACTACCACACCACACCGACACCACACCCACACCCACACCCACACCACACCCACACCACACCACACCACACCCACACCCATACCCACACCACACCCACACCACACCCACACCACACCCACACCCACACCCACACCCACACCCACACCCACACCACACCCACACCACACCCACACCACACCCACACCCACACCCACACCACACCCACACCCACACCCACACCCACACCACACCCACACCCACACCACACCCACACCACACCACACCCACACCACACCCACACCACACCCACACCCACACCACAAAACCCACACCACACCCACACCACACCCAGACCACACCCACACCACACCCTTCATCTCACAACATCGTACAAAGGCACATCTCAGGTTGGTATGGCCAGCGGTTGGGGGGTGGAGTCGTTGAATCACGGTCACGCCAGCACCCGCACGCCTTGTTCAACAGAGGCTGGTCTTTCTGCAGGTCTGATCCACTGCCTGGGTCTTGGCAGGGTCACGTAAGTGTGAGGGGGTTATTTTTTACCCCGCTGCCCTCCACAGTCAGACAACGCTGGGCAGCAGCTGCACTTTAAACCCCAGGATTAACAAACCGCTGAGTTCAGAGTAAAGAGTGAGGCGAGGGAAGTTAGATGAGTCAGTGAGAGATCTCTCTCCCTTTCCCTGTCTCTCTCCTTCTCTCTCTCTCTCTCTCTCCCTTTCCCTGTCTCTCTCCTTCTCTCTCTCTCTCTCTCTCTCTCTCTCTCTCTCTCTCTCTCTCTCTCTCTCTCTCTCTCTCTCTCTCTCTCTCTCTCTCTCCCTCTCTCCTCTCTCTCCTTCTCCCTGTATCTCTCTCTCTCTTTCCCTCTCTCTCTCTCTCTCTCTCTCTACTGCTCTGTGTCACTCACTGTCTCTCCTCCTCCCCCCTCTCTCTCTCCCCAGGCCAAGCTAATCGTGCCCAACAGCACGGCGGGCCTGATCATCGGTAAGGGCGGGGCCACGGTGAAGGCGGTGATGGAGCAGAGCGGCGCCTGGGTGCAGCTGTCCCAGAAGCCCGAGGGCATCAACCTGCAGGAGCGCGTGGTCACCATCAGCGGGGAACCCGAGCAGAACCGCAAGGCGGTGGAGATCATCGTCCAGAAGATCCAGGAGGACCCGCAGAGCAGCAGCTGCCTCAACATCTCCTACTCCAACATCTCGGGCCCCGTGGCCAACTCCAACCCCACCGGCTCCCCTTACGCCAACTCCGCCGAGGTGATGCCCAACGCGGCCGCCGCCGCCGCCGCCACGGCCTCCAGCCTCCTGGGCCAGGCCGGCCTCGCCGGGATGGGCGCCTTCCCTGCCGCCATGTCCGGCTTCTCCGGCAACGACCTGCTGGCCATCACGTCCGCCCTCAACACGCTGGCCAGCTACGGCTACAACACCAACACGCTGGGGCTCGGCCTCAACCCGGCCGCCGCCTCCGGGGTCCTGGCCGCCGTGGCGGCTAGCGCTAACCCCGCCGCGGCAGCCGCCGCCAACCTCCTGGCCTCCTACGCCAGCGACGCGTCCGGCGGAGGCGGGCACCCCGCGGCTGGGCTGGGAGGCTTCTCCCTGGGCTCGCTGGCCGCCGCCACGGGGGCTTCCAACGGCTACCTGAACGCCTCCTCTCCCCTGATGGCGTCGTCCCTACTGGCCACGGAGAAGCTGGCGGACGGGGCCAAGGACGTGGTGGAGATCGCCGTGCCGGAGAACCTGGTGGGGGCCATCTTGGGGAAAGGTGGGAAGACACTGGTTGAGTACCAGGAGCTCACGGGCGCACGCATCCAGATCTCCAAAAAGGGAGAGTTCATCCCCGGCACACGGAACCGTAAAGTTACCATAACGGGGTCGCCCGCGGCGACGCAGGCAGCCCAGTATCTCATCAGCCAGCGAATCACGTATGAGCAGGGTGTGCGTGCCACCAACCCACAGAAGGTGGGGTAAAAAAAATAATCTACGACAGAAGAGGAGAGAAAAAAGAGGGATGGAGACAGAGAAAGAGAATGGAATCAAGAGGGTCACGGAGTTCAAAAAAAGAAGAAAAAAAAAGAAGAAGAGGAAATGTCCAAATATCCGTTCAATATTTCAGTATTAAAAAGAGAGGATCTCAAAGAAGAGGGCCTGGATGAGAAATATCAAGATAAGTGTGTGTGATAATGTGAATGTGTTTTTAGGGACTGAAGTCCTGGTGTTTTTTAAAAAGTTGTGTCGAGTCCTTTTTGATGACGGGTGATCAGAGTAAAGCTGAACTGGTCCACTGCCACGCTGCAGATCTAGGGAGGGTGACTCCATGCGATTTCACCCTCTTTCAAAACCTCTCTGCTGGGTCTGCTCCTCGGTTTCCTTCGTTTTCAGTTTCTCTTCTTTTCTTTTGTCGGTCGTTTTCTTCGCTTCGCTGACGTCGACAGAGTCGAGAGCGTCGGGTTCCAGAAGAACTGGTGCTCGTGCCTTTTTCCTTTAGCGCTCACCTCGCTCGCTGTACACGATGCAGAAGCCATTGTTTACATGGGAGAGGTTCAATAATGAGCACCCGAGGCCAGTTTAGGCCTTCGTTGGAGCAATCTAGATGTTGATTTCTTAGCAGAAATTCTATAGTTTATGACGTAACGTCTAAAGAGTTGCTCATATCGCGATCGAGGAAAAAAAAGAATTTGGTTATTGTTTTTATTTATTGATATGGTCTCATTTAAACACCAGTAGATTATTGAAACCTGTGAATTCAGGTTGATCTGAATGTAAACACAGTATTATTGTTCTTTTTGTATTTACCAGGATCAAACACTGAGTTGCAGTGAAAGAAATGTACCCAGTCAGAACTGCACAGTTACTGTATGAGAGTATAGTTCAGGGGTCGAATATAACAAGAGAGTTTAGAGGAGACACAGGAATGTACACATTAACATGCACACGACATCAAGCATAGCCTCTCACAGGCACACAGACAACCCCTCCCTCCCCCTCCCACACACACACACACACACACACACACACACCACAGACATGTTTAGCGCACACACACACATGGCCACAAAAAAACAACACCCAAAACTTCTAGTCGTTGGACACCCCCCATTTTGGTGCTAAGGATAACAGCTACAGAAGATAGCTCTGTATCTCCTGTATCATTCAACCGATAAATTAGGATTGCTTTGGAGACTGTTCCTCACTCCCTCCTTGATTGTAAAACCACATTAAGTGATAGTCCTGTCAGTAGAGGTTTCTACAAGATCTAGCTCAGCCTTCGGGCTTGACTTCATGTTAAAAACGACATGCATGTCGGTCTTAATCGTTTATTTGCAGTACACCGTTCTCTCTCGTTTGCCGTGGCACAAGGCTTTTTCTGCCTTTGTAGACACCTGAAAGTCACTGATCCAAAACATTGTCTCATCGTCTCCTCAATGAATGGACCCCGTTTTTTCAGTTTGTCAGTTGATATTAAGCCTCAAGGCAAACATAGCGACGTGCTAAATCCCAACGGACCATGTGTCAAAAAACCGAGAGGCAAGACAGCATTTTACCCAGCTTGAGGTGGCCTACACCACCTTTCCATTGAAGCAACATCTTACCGCGAGAGTTCCCAAGGGAACGAGGCTCGGCAAAGCAGATACGTTAATAAATGCTGTGTGAACCAATATCTGTGAGGAAGAACACGATTGTGGTTTCACATTCAAGGTTCTTGCAGATAGTCAACAGGCACTAATAAAAAGGAGTTGGTTTGAGTCCGATTTCTAGTTCGGAGATTCAGGCTCTTTTTTATTTCTGTGAAACACAACACAGTTTTCTGTGAAACATTTGTCTCAATTAGAGTCCTATTTTAAATGGAAACGACCTATTTCTACACTTGGTCAGTCCAGCCTTCCTTTCTCCAAAGCCAAACAAGCTTGATAACTCCAGTGGAAGAAGGCAACATAAACTATAGGCTACCACATGTATCGTCATCACATAAGGATGAGTGTTTGGCAAACGGCAATGAGGGCGATTGCGTAGAACAGTCTCCCGTAGTCTACTCGCGGAGATTACCCTAGCTAATTTGCGTGCTGCTATTCATGGTTTTCATCCCGAAAACACTGGGTCTCTCAAGACCGCACTGTGAGACGTGATGGAAATGCACCATAAAGTGCGGCTGTCCCTAGTGAGCCAAGTGTCAATATTGTACAGTACACTATTTTACATATCTTGACAAGAAATGGGCCTGTGAAGCCGGCACACATGCGTAGCATGTTTTAGGGCAAACCGGTAGAGAGAGCAGGTGTATCTCCACAAGAGCATTAATACTGGAGATGTCTTGTGATGATTTATTTTTTGTTTACTATACTAACGATGGGCATCTTTGAGATACTATAGCCTAGAACTATTGGAAGTATGTTCTGCTTGTCCGTAAGAAGCCGGACACATTTTTAATCCTGTTTTATTCCTGTCACGTTCCCTGCTCTATCGAATCCTATTCTGATTCATGTTTGCATTTTGAAAGCATTTAGGCCCATGTGTCGATAGTCTTCAACCAGAGCTCTGTAATCTGATTTCGAAATATAGGGCTGTGAAGGTTGCCAGCGCATATTGAAAAGTCATTAATGTAGTCAAGCCACGTTTGCTATAGAATTGACTTTTACCTCTCTTATCAAGTTGACTTGTTTAAACTCTGCATGGCATTGCACCAGCAAACACATCCTCCTGTTCACTTTATCTCTGAAAATAAACACTGTTTATATTGATAAACAAAACAAGGATTTGGTCTCACGAAAGCATAACTTCCCCTGTTTGGGGTAAAACAACCACTTAAAGCCCCAACATTAGCGCTGATTTAAGATACAAGCACAAGTCAAGTTGAATTTACCGATGCAAACAGACCCCTCTAGGGGTGTCTGCTACGTTCTTTGTGCCAACTCCTCTTTCTCTCCGTCCATTCTACCCTTTAAACTTTCTCCAAAAGTTCGATCTTCTTCATAAGTCGTATTTTCACCTCTCTCGGAATCGTCCTCCTCCTCTCCTCGTTTCCCTGCCCCCCACTGCTCTGATACCCCCTCCTTCTGTCTAGTCTGCTCATGGGTGACAATGTCTTGGGTTGCAGGATGTGCCGAAGTGATTGATGGGAGTTATGCACTATAGGTCATAAGGGTATGCAAATGTTTTCACAGCCTGTTGAGTTCACAAGGCTATACCGCACAGATAGCACTACATAGCTCCAAACTGACACCCACCAGACGCAACCAGCAACATTAGTTCAAACTACGGTATCAAATTCCCCCTATAAGAATAACAAGCAGAATTTAGAAAAAGGCTTCAGTTGTGAAGTCTGGCTTTTAAGTGGGAGGTAGGTTTTTTTTCTTCTAGAAAACTAAATTAGAGGGTGAATCTTGGATGAATGAGCCTGTTGGTTGAACAAACTGAGCTTATCTGTCAGGTTCTGAACAAAATAGAGCAAGACAGGAGAAGTGAGAGAGATAGAGAGTGAAAGAGAAGGTGGAAACTCGTTTGTGACCTCAAGCTGAAACAATGACATCCTTTATGCATATCCTCTTATCTGAAAAATGACTAGAATTCATAACTGTGGAATATGTCATGTTACATGATCTATATGTACTTTATTGTAGCTATTCTAGTTTGTAGTCCAAATGCAGTCCAGCGTTGTTGATACAGTGTGAACTATGTTATATTTGTGTGGATGACGAGAGTGCCAACTAAGCCCGATTAAGATTAGCTTTGCGATTTGTTTGTGCATCACGATGACTCATCATCGACAAGGTGGCGTCCATATTTCTGTTATTGACGATTTCGTTTGACAGTAAGAAAATGTAAAGAATATTGGAAGCAATATAGTTGCATGTTGTCCTGTTTTGTGTTTTTGTTATGTCTGTATATGAACCTTTGAAATTACTAAGATTTTGAATGAATAGGTTTACATGTACTTTTTGTAAGTTATGAAAATGCTGCTATTTGATAAGTAAAATATACAAAATATTTTAGTTGAAAAGATGTCTGGTTTGTTGATTAGGAACATGCTCTCAAAGTCAGGAGCATTAAGCGAGGTGTATAGAATACTATACAGTACTGATAAGATAGTAAAAGTAATAATAGACTTCATAGTACAACCTGTGCCAAAATAGACCTCTTCTGCAGCTTCTGAAATTGTAGATGTGCGATCAAATGTTAGATATCCATAACTTGTTTAGAAGTGCTGATCAAGTGCCAATTGAACAATGTCTTTTAAGTCAGATAAGATAATCAAATACAATACTTAAGAAAACAAAGGACAAAGAACTCTTTTGTGCATTGTTCTACCTGATAGCTACATAGAGTAAGAGATGAAGATTGTGATTTGTATGGATCCTAACTGTTTTCCACTTCATGCATCCCCTTGTGTGTTCGTTTGACCTGTGGCTTAAGCACTGATGTTTTATCATTGTCTCTATAGGCCAGCATGGACTAAAGCATAACATGTTATAAGCATTCATAACATAGCCATTAACGATCAAAAAAATGTGTTTTGTGGAGTTAGATGTTATCTTTTTGCACGTCTTCTATTGCATGGTATCAAAGTGAATTATGGAGGAAAAATAAATAAAACAAAATAGCGAGATGTGTCTCGCAACATTCAAAGACATAGCGTTGCATGCAGTCAGTCGTAGAGCATTTAAGTTTACTCACCTCATGTTTAAAAAGTTGTTTCTTGTTAGGAGTTGGGAAGGAGCCCATTATTGTCATGTTGGCCCTAAGATTTCACATCACAGATCAAATGTTCACCGACAGATTCCATCACTCTTAACACGCTCACAGACAAAATAGTCGTTTTTTGAGATACAGTGAGGAACATTACGAAATGTGAAAACGAGCATACGTGAAAATGTTATTCAATGCATTGGCTCTTTGTGTTTCACTTCATTGAGTACCAGGTATGGATTTTTCTTTTTTTTTAAGATCAAGATTTGAACCTCACAAGACTTATAAGGAATATTTTTTAAAGATTTTTTATACCACAACTTGAAAGCCCAGATCTAATCTATGAATGTACTCCCATTTACTTGTTTTTTTTTCTGTTGAATGTTAATCAATCTTTTAAGATGAATTCAGGGCTGGAATGTCAACTACATGTAGAGTTAACATTTTTTTCAATAACAAAATTCAGCTTTAGTCAGGTAGGCCAAACAAGGCCATTCTCATAACCCCAGATGTTTCGGTAACCTCCAATTCGCTGTCAACATAATCCTGTTTGTGTGGTGTTGCATAAATGCACTTTACTGATCAATGGGTCATAACGTTTTACAAACACCATCTCCTAATGTTGGAAATTGAACAAAGCAAACCATGATAACTTCTTAGAGGTTTTCTTTTGTCATTCTTTGCTGTTATTATTTTATTTTGTTTCCTTCTTTCCCCTCTTTCTCCCAAAGTCTTTGGCTCTTTTGTGAATGATGGCAAAGATTTGTGTGTGAGACCTGACTGTATAAGGATCACCTGTTCCCCCACTCATAGGCCCCGCCTTCCCCCACTCCTAGGCCCCGCCTTCACATTCCCATAGGCAGAGGTTTGTGTCAATCACTTTGATTGAGTTCCTCTGGAACGCATACAGCTGCAGGAGACACAGAGGGAGACCAGATTGAAACTTTATTTTGGTTTGACTTATTTTTACAGAGAGGCTGTTCAGACCAGAGTCCTGCCTATAGCAAACAGGAGAAACTAGGAATCAACACAGCTAAAAACACACAATATATGACATGACACTTTTGTCATGTTCCATGCTGTCACCACCAAGCACTGTTTGTGTCACATAGTGTATCTCTGCTGTCAGAGAGCCTATGGTTTCTAACATTAGAGAGTCCAACTCCCAAGGTCCTGCTGATTTCACTCCTCAGAATTAAGGCAAATACAGCACCAGCAACGATTAGGAGAACCTGTGTCACACCCCTCCACCAACCAATCAGACCAGCCTGTTTGTAGAACCCTGTAGAGTTGGCAAAAACCGCATTGCATGTTTTTTTGTTTTTACTTCTGTTCCATCATTTGTTACTAACCCTCATTAATGTTCTTAACATCCCCACAACCACTTTGCTACTGAGTGCCAAACTAAAACATTAATGAAACATGTTTTATTTCTCCAAATGAAATCTGGACATTAATTAGACCCCACACGTTGTGGTCAGGACTGGTGTTAAACTGTGCTAACTGGCTAAGAGTACTTGCCCCATCAAATGACCTCTTCTACTCAACTGCATCTTTTTCAGCCTACATAAAATCACATTTTGGGTGCCATCGTGTTAGGCACATGTCATTCTATTCACCCTTGGAATGGATAAAGATGATATTTTCCTCTGAATAGTGAGGGAACAATACAAGATTTCTTCTTTTTTTTCATCAACTAGCCATAAGGCCATTTCTTGTCTTTCCCCGTGACCTTCACATGAACCTTGTCCACCCTCAAGAACTCATGTCTGTGTTTGGATGTCTCGCCTCACTGTTTTTTCTCGCCAAACGTTGCTGAGACTTACAACTGTATCAATTTAATTTAATGTTCTGTTCTTCCATGTTCCATGTTTACCTGGACTTTCTTGGGAAAGTCCAGGTAAAGTTGTGTTTTATGACTAGGAAAGCTAACAGAAATGTAGACTGAAACAAGCATGAGAAAACCTTGCCCGTCTGTGAATATTGTTTTTGAAGTTTTTTGTTTTTACTATTATTTTTTTTGTTAACCTCTGTTTTTCATCTCAACAAAAAAATGGACTGACAGCATATGTAATAGGTTAACCTATACGGATTTTATTGATTAGAAACATTTGTCCGTAACCACTTGTATTGCCTCTAGTGTTAAACTTGGGGAACACCAAATAAAGGTTTACAGTCTGCGACTTACCCTTAAGGGTTTTGTAACGTAATTATTTGGAAACCTGTCAGAGCAGAATTCTCCCAAACAAATAAGGTAGCAGACAGTTGTCTTGTCGTCCTTCAGTGACAAGTGCCAAATGAAATCCGTACTGCGCCAAAAGGCAGCCAGCCTACAAACGGAAGCACTGTTGGAACACTGAAATTTCCTGTCCAATGTCCTCCCTAAATACTCAAATGTTTGATATCTAACCTCATATTCCACTATTGTTATGCTGCCAGTCCCTTTGCTGTTTTCCTCAGTAAAACATCACAAACACTTTTTTAATGATACACTGTTGATGAATGACAACAGCAAACTATGGAGCGGAATGAAAGGATTTAAAAGTGTCGTTTTTGTTCAATGTTTTTTTTATGATTATTATCAGTTTATCTGAACATCATTCATGAATAGATTTAAGAGTAATGAGTATTTAATGTAACTGTAGTATTGTGTTTGTAAAAAAAATCAGTGAGTTGTGTTTTATGACTCGTGGACTACCAGTAAAGTCAGCATTTCAGTGTTAATATATTGAATTGTTTTTTAAAGATTATTTTTGCGACGGCAACAGCAACAAAGAGTCATTATAAATGTTCATTTTAGCATCACTTGTCTGCTGTTCCTTTATTACTCACCATCTTGGGGTCTGTCTCAGTTTAGACGTTTTGACAAGGCTTGAAAACAAAAGCTCATTTTTCTAAACAGAGAACTGGATCCTTGAACAATGAATAGCATAATACTCTCGTAATTACGTTATTACAGTCTTGCATGCTATGTGTGAGATAAGAGTGCTGTCCTATTCATTGTTTGAGTTGTAAATGGCGTTGTCAGAACGTTACACAACAAGTGACATTCTGAAGCCCTAAAGAATCGTATCTCTAGATCTTATCTTATTTCTAGAATGATCACACAATCTTTTTCTCAATAGGCTTACTGACGTCCGTGATTAGGTGCAGTGAACAACCATTCTTCCTACACCATTATACATTTTCATACTACTATCTGTAGTACAAGGTCATGCAACGTTTCTCACCTCGATCACAATGAGAATAAGGTTCATGTAACCCACACAAGTATCCTGTAGAAAGAAAAACGTTTTTACATCAGGAAACATGCAGTATGATCAGCATTTCATTAACAATCTCTTGTATTAAATATACTAACTTATGCGACAGTTTTCTTTCACATTCAGTATCTGCAGTTACAAATAGCAAAATAGCACTCCAGTCTAATCCCATAAGTCAATGGTGCATATAATTAAGATGTAAGTTGTTGCATTGATTTTCGTGTAGGCTAGTGGTAACAGAAAACACTAAACAGCAGATGGGTTCACCATGTGTGATGCTAGCAAATAGCTGGCAAAACACCACAGTATTAACGGACTGCCTGCAACATTTATTTAATTCTACAGCCGCAGCCATCGAAACTGATAGCCAAGGTCGTCTGTGCTTTGCCTGTTCATTCAAGGGCGTCTCTGGTGAGTGAACTTTGAAGCCTCCTGTACACAAGGATTTGTTAATTTATTTACAATTATTATGTATTAGTTAGGGATAAAACAATAATTAGATTTTGCTTTGCGAGACATCTCAGAAAAGGCTGCAGTATTCTCAGTTTCATCTTGCGCTACTGAAGCACATTTGATTCCCACTGTGGGAGAAGGTAGCAATGGGCTTGAATGATAAAATTACGTTGTCAAGGTAACAGGTTGTTCTGAGGACTGCATATGTCACACTGGCGGATGATCTTGCAAGGATTCAACCTGAAACCAGAGTAACTCGGACACACTCCATATCCGCAATGCCCCCCCCCCCCCCCCCCCCACGGATCACAGGTAAGCGTCAGTATGACAATTGGCCCTACATCCTGTTTTAATACTTATTTTATATTATAAAGAGGACCATCCCACTAATTTGTATGTAGCCTAGACGTGAAGCTAATCGAATCATTGCAGCGCCGCCCATTGCTTTAAGTGGTAGGCTACAGTGACTTGCGAGATGACGTATTGAGAGGTAAGGTGGAGACCACAAAATGAAGAGGCGTGGAAGCAACCCTTAACATGGCTCCTGGTGTAACCATGGAAACCTCTATTTCATGGTTGGAGTGATTCTAGCTAGAGTGGGATTTGAAGGGTATATAGCCTAGATATCTTTGTCAGACGGTGCAACACGAGTTGTTTGGTCTACATGCGGTCTGCGCATGTAAAGTGCACAAACAAATTGGAGGACTGGTGAAAAGGCAAGTTAATTGCACTACCTATTATTTGTGTTCACAATGGTGTTTTTTCTTTGTTTCGCGGAACAAATATAGCACATGGTTATTAATGCACACATTTAACATGGCCTCAAGTCCTGAAATGAAATATATAATTAATTACACGTGTTTTGAATAATCTGTAAGGGGCTTGTGTGTGTATGTTTGTGTGTGCGTATGAGTGAAAAAAGGGATGTGTACGAGAGAGACAGAGAGTGAGCGAGAGAGTGAGAGACAGAGAGTGAGAGAGGGATAGAGAGTGAGATAGAGAGAGAGGGGGGAGAGGGAGGGGGAGAGGGTAAAATAGGCTGACGCTGTACAATCTCCTCCTGAACAGTAGGTGGCAGCGCCCAAAATGTCACGCAGTCATTTGTGGTTGATTCCGTGCAAAAAAACTGAATGAAGTTTATAGCAGTTTGCTAGCTAGCTTGCTATAAATGTACATGGCATGCCTTAGTGACATACCTCTAGCTCCATACGTTTGATGGAAAGTTTATACTATATGTCTTGTAGTAGGCTAATACAGACAAATTAGTTGTTAGTTAATAACAGGTGTGCAAGACAGCGAGCTAAAACTTAGCCATCTTCCAGCAATCACAGTAGCTAACTTGGCAAACGCGTTAGCTAGTCGTCTTTAACAAGGTTTTCGTGTCGAGCAAAGCACACGTATTTAAGGTCAATTTAATGTCCTGAACGAAGAAACAAAATGGAACAACCCTGCAATTTATTGGATGAACTAAAGCGACACGTCGTTAAAGATGTAGGTATATTGTATTATCCTCATCATCAGAGATTGACTTGCATACATCTTAGAACCAACAGCTCAACCATAGTAAACTGCAGCCCACCTACAATGAATGTATATTTATTTCCAGGCTCCACCAACGGTTTATTACATTCCAGATTTCATAACAGAAGATGAGGAGGCTTATCTTTTACAACAGGTAATACAATTCAATAGGTTCAACAAATGCATGGTTCATAAATCATCCATGAATACTGAAATTGTACGGGTATATCATCGAAAGTAACGAGTACTTGTTTTTATTTATTGTGTCTGTCCATTTAACAATCAATTTCTGCTTTAGGTATATAAGGCACCAAAAACTAAGTGGACCCAGCTTTCTGGTAGAAGACTTCAAAACTGGGGTATGCGTGAACTCTGCTGTTGTGTTTACGTGTGGTAAAGTATATGAATTAATGTGGAACAGAGTAAGGACTAGAATGACTGGTATTAATGATTCCTGGTGATACAGGTGGAAAGCCTCATCTGAAAGGAATGCTTTCTGAAACGCTTCCTGATTGGCTGCTGTCATACTGCGACAGAATCTCGTCTCTCGGCGCATTCTCGGGGAAATCCGCCAATCACGTACTGGTCAATGAATACAAACCAGGCGAGGGAATAATGGTACTATTGACTCCTTACTATTCTGTCACCAATATGAAAATGTTACGTTTTATATTCAAAGAGCTGCAACCCTGTTTGTCTGTGTGTTTCATAATTACCTTACCTTTCTTCTCTCTCACTCTCCCACACTCTCTCTCTCTCTCTCTCTCTGTCTCTCTGTCTCTCTGTCTCTCTGTCTCTCTGTCTCTCTCTCTCTCTCTCTCTCTCTCTCTCTCTCTCTGTCTCTCTCTCTCTGTCTCTCTGTCTCTCTGTCTCTCTCTCTCTCTCTCTCTCTCTCTCTCTCTCTCACACACACACACACTCCTCTATTAAAGCCTCATGTAGATGGGCCCCTCTACCACCCAACAGTGACCACTATCAGTCTGGGATCACATACCCTGCTGGACTTCTACAGACCTGTCAGCACCCAGGAGGTAAATGTTAACCCACTTTCATGATTCCCATCGCTAGTATGGAGTCAATGGCTGAGCGGCTAGGGAATTGGGCTAGTAATCCGAAGGTTGCTGGTTCGATTCCCCGGCTGTGAAAAATGACGTTACCCTACTTGCCTCGGGGAGAATGTCCCTGTACTTACTGTAAGTCGCTCTGGATAAGAGCGTCTGCTAAATGACTAAATGACTAGTGAGATGTCTCTTTAGCTTTTCAAATAAAAATGTATTTGTATAGCCCTTTTTACACGCATGCATGTCACAGAGGGCTTTACATATGCCCATAGAACTGCCCCTCAACCAACCCATCTTTTCAAATCTTTAGCTTCCCAAAAACTGTCTCTGAGTTACTTTGAATATCTCCTGACTTAAATACTGTTTATCCACGCAGTTTAGAACGTTTAGGTATATATACACATGCACTGTCCTGTACAACTGCTGGTCTAGCTAACATGGAACCCGAATACACTCTAATTTCCTTCGGTATCCTTGAAGTGAATTAGACATAGATGAGGACACTGATGTGGAATCTCTGTTTTGCCAGGTGGATACCCCCCAGACTGAGCAGAGCCGCTACTTCCTGTCTCTGCTGGTCAGGCCTCGCAGTCTCCTCATCCTCCAGGAGAACATGTACCAGCACTTCCTGCATGGCATCCAGCCCTCCGCCCGGGACGTCCTCACTGACAGGGTGGCCAACCTCCCCGTCGACGGGTCCCTGCCCGGGGCCACGCTGACGCGAGGCACCAGGGTGTCCCTCACCGTGCGCCACGTTCCCAAAGTCATCAAGGCCTCTCTCCTCCTGGGGAGGAAGTGATGCGTGAGAAACTTTGGGTGTTCGGTCTGGATTGGTCATGAAATGGCCTCAGATTGTCAGGACACTAAAATTATTTGAACTCTAAAGACTGTAATGAATGTGTTTAATGTATGGGTTGTTTATGGAAGTATTTATTGCAGTGCCAAAATATATACTGAAGTACAGGGAGGTGAAGGGATATCCATATTTCAAATGATGCTGCACTTTAAAATGCATAGTCTTAAATTAGTATTTAGTTTACTTAAACATTACCAAGACTCAGGTCACTTGAAAGCAATTCCTAAATCATTTTTTATGCCACAAAATATTGTGTGATTAATACAGATCAAGTTTTGAGTATTGATTGAGATTGATTCAATGTCTTTTAATTTCAAACTAAGCAACATATTTTCTGTAGATATCAAGATGTTTTGTACAGTAGCGACCCAAGTTTAGTTGTGGTAGTGGTTTGATTTCCGGATATTTCTACAGCTGCATAACTTAATTTACACAAAGTAATAATTTGCTACGATTATCTCAATTATAAGATGTGTATACTGTTGCTAGTAGTTACTGTAAAATAGTAATACTGATTTGAACGACGTTGCAAGTAATTAGTTGAACACGCCCTTGATAAAACTGTAAATCTGGGATCTAGCTAGACTGCTTATTCGTGGAAGTCTGCAATGTTAACCCTTGTGTTATCTTCGGGTCATTCTGACCCATCAGTCATTGTGACCCACCGTCGTATTGCGACAACTTTACCGCATACAAAAACAAAGTGAAGCATTTTCTTTTAACCGTTGGGCTGTCTCAGACCCCCCACATTGCAAAGGTTAAAAGAAAATAATTTTAATTTGTTTTTGTATTGGGTAAAATTGGGTAAACACAATGATGGTTCATTATGAACCTTTGGGTCATGTGACCCGAAGGCAGCACAAGGGTTAAGCAGAAATTCCATCAGGGTTGGGTTAAACTTACTTTAGTCAGACATCTACACTCTTTCTTCCTGAGTGGTCATCAGACCTTTAAACTTCATCAACTGAGACTGGGACAGTTTTGTAAGTCAAATAACCTCATACTGTCGTATTTTATAATGTTTATTTTGTGCTGTTGTTACGGATTTAATTCTTCCTACTACTATCACCTAGCTAGCTAGGCTAACACTGCTTCCCGTACAGTACTAGCTCTCGCCTACACGGGTTAATTGAGGAATTTAAAGCTGGCTAACTAAAACCTTCATCAGTCATGCCAGAGCTGGCTACTAGCATATTTTAGGGTAATCGACTAGTGTAAAGTGTTCGCGTAATACCAGGCATTTTGTGTATGTTTTAGGTATGTATGGGTTAGGCTAGTAAATGGCCACACCGTCGTTTAGCCATGGGCTAAAGCTGGCTAGCCTCTCAAAATAGCTCGCAAAGCAACTTTGACACATTGCTCTCTCAATGACGAGCAAACGTGTGCTTAAATACGAAGACCGATATATAAAGACAGTTTTTTAAAAACCAAAACCTAGATAGCGTATTTCCCTTCTTAGGAAACTAGGCGTATTTTGTGTACAGAATACTTTACTCGAGTATACGGGAGAAATGTTTACAGTGGGTGTGTCATTTACATTCCGAGTTTCAGTGCACTAAAAGCCCTAAGGCTTCCTGCTTTGACTACAATGACAATGCTGTTTTTCTTTACAATCTCGTTTGACAGTTCAACTCCTGACTGACCCAAAATGTTTTTGGCCAAAAGACTAATTGGTGGCATTCTAGATGTTGTAAGGTAAGGACATGAATATTAAAGGGACAAGGATATTCAAGTGCTTTCAGATTTGTTTTTTCAACAAATATGGATTGATCTTCTTAATCAACTTTTTAAAGATGTATGTCTCATCTGTTTTAAGTTATAGTTAAGTTAGAAGTTAAATAGATTTGACACGGTGTAGAATTTCTCTTCCTGCTTATCCATTGCAGCAACATCGATCCAGGCCAGTTTGTGCCAACAGACCCAGTGAGTCTCTCTCTCTCTCCTCTCTCTGTCTCTCTCTCTCAATCACTCACAGACTGATGTCTGTATCAATGATTAAAGTTATGTGTCTAGTTGACTGGCAGTGTTAGAGGAGCTAACTAACTGACTGACTGTGCCCAAACAGCCCCCCCCTCGAAGACCTCTTGCGTACGCGGAGCATAATGAGAGTGATGAAGAGGGACAGTTTCGCAAAGTCTTCAAACAGTTGGCTGGCGATGTGAGTAGGTCAGCCGTTTCTTTCATTCTTTAATCACGTAGATGAAGCTACATCAAGTTAAGCCTCTGCTCCTTCCCTGCAGGATATGGAGGTGAGCGCGCCCGAGCTGATGAACATCCTCAACAGAATCATTTCCAAACGTGAGACGCCGTCATTCGCACGCTCTGTTCATGCCATGTCTTTATAGCTGTCCGTAAAAGCTTTTGTTGGCGAGGCTGGTTAGTAGTCGCGCTTGTAAATCAAAGGTCACGGGTTCAAACCCCGGTGTGGGTGACGCTAGGGTGTAAGTGGATAATGAGCAGTGTGACTATACCCATATTATATTCACTCTCGCTCTCGCTGTCTCTCTCTCCCCCCCTCTCTCTCCTTCCCTCCCTCCCAGATGGGGATCTTAAGACGGACGGCTTCAGCATTGAGTCCTGCAGGAGTATGGTGGCAGTGATGGATGTATCCTTCCCACCCATGGTGGAATGACATGGGGAGGGTGGGGTGAGAGGGTGGGGTGTGGGGAACCATGGTCCTACAGGGAACAACCGTACTGTCGTAGCCCGTCCCTGATCAATGATGTTAAGGTTCCGAGAACACAGCTCGGTCTGGAACCTCCATGGGCCGTTTAGGATGTTTTGAGTCAAGGCTGTCTGGAAGAGCACCTGGTTGCGGTTTTGTCCCTAACCCACTTCGCAGAGCGACAGCACTGGCAAGCTCGGCTTCCACGAGTTCAAACACCTCTGGAACAACATTAAGAAATGGCAGGTGAGTGTCTCTCCCCGTCGACAAGTTCCCAAAAAGTGCAGATGGATGTTTTTGTCTATTGAAACTGGGAGTGTACGTGCTGAGTAAAGTTTGTGTCTTCCAGGGTGTGTACAAGGCGCATGACGCTGACCATTCTGGCGTCATTGGAGCTGACGAACTGCCGGCTGCTTTCAAGGCTGCAGGTGAGAGAGAATCATTTTGACAGATGAGGAGACTGTTGTCCTCGTTCAAAGGTTCACTCAATTTATAAGATGCGTGCTCGGATTTTCTCGATGGAATCATGCATCAGTCCGCTACTCTGTTTAAATGGGCTGAGAGAATGATTCCAAAACTTCCCAAACTAAGGATGTAGCGTTGTTTTTGACCTGTTGTCCTTGTCCTCGCAGGTTTTCCTCTGAACGACCAGCTGTTCCAGATGATCATCCGCCGCTACAGCGGCGAGGACGGGAACATGGACTTTGACAACTACATAGGCTGCCTCGTCCGACTCGACGCCATGTGCTGTGAGTCCCAGAACCCCTCCCGTGGTTCACGTCGAGGCTTGTCGTTGCCTGTGGTTACGAGACATCATCCCTAGACTTGCCATACCAGAGTTCAGGCGTTTTTTCATTGAAATTCCCAGAATCGAGTTTCCTAACCTATTGTGGTTAGCAGTCTTCTTGATTGCAACTGCACCTTGAGGGCAAGTCTAGGCTTTCAGCATTTATATTTAACTGCAGAAAGTGTCTGCTAAATTAATATATTATTATACATTATTTGGTGTGTTTTATGTAGATCTATGCAAGGTTGTTTGTAGTACAATGTAGTTTATAAATTGTTGATCTATAAATAAGAAATCGATCCTACGGAACTAGTAGATTCACTATAAATGTTCTTCTCTTCCAGGTGCCTTCAAGACCTTGGACAAGGATAACAATGGGACAATCAAGGTCAACGTCCAGGAGGTAAATCTGTTCTCTCACACCATCAGTCACATACAACCTTGTCTGGGCTCCACTACACATTTGATCCCCTTTAAATCTTTTTTTTTGAAGAGCCTCAATAAGCTTCAATAAAAGGGACTTTGGCTTCTTTTTGATTGATTGTGAACTGTTCCCCTTTTTGTTCTGTAGTTGCAATTTACTCCTATGAACCCTTACCTCTTCCACTTTCATTACTAGTTTTCTTCCACTTTCATTACTAGTTTTTTTGTTGTTGTGTTTTTTTTTTCATTCAACAATCCCCACCCTCTTTGGTTTAAGGCAGTGGTTCTCAACCCTGGTCCTCAGGGAACCCCTGTCCTCCATGTTTGAGATGTTTCCATGCTCCAACACACCTGATTCAAATAAATGGGTCGTTATCTAGCTCTGTAGAAGCCTAGTAACGAACATGCATTTAAATCAGGTGTGTTGGAGCCAAAAAACATCTAAAACATGCAGAACAGGGGGTCCCTAAGGACCAGGGTTGAAAACCACTGGTTTAAGGTGATAAGTGAATGCGCAGCTATAAACGCAACGACATGATGTTGAATTAGTTCGATTTTTGTGTCATTAAGCGGAGGTCAGATGGCTGAGCGGTTAAGGAATCAGGCTAGTAATCAGAAGGTTGCCAGTTCGATTCCCGGCCGTGCCAAATTACGTTGTGTCCTTGGGCAAGGCACTTCACCCTACTTGCCTCGGGGGGAATGTCCCTGTACTTACTGTAAGTCGCTCTGGATAAGAGCGTCTGCTAAATGTAATGTAAATTAAGCGCCTTCCCTAACGGTGACCTTGTCTTTGCCCTCTGCCCAGTGGCTCCAGTTGACCATGTATTCCTGAGTGTGAATCCCTTCCGCGCGCTGACCGAACCACTAAACGTCTGTCTGCTTCGCAACGTGCTGATGGCTCACAGAGACATGCCTTCTGTGTCTGCCTGGTTGCTGTTGAATTCTTCCAAAGGTTTTTTTTGTGTTTCTGCTTTGTAATCATTTAGAGTTTTAGTTGGTTGTGCCACGTTGTCAGATGGGTGGGGTTGGGGGTGGGTGGGTGAGTGGGGTGGGGTGTAGGGGGGGTTGGGGGGTGCAGAATCCTGTTCAGACGGCATCCCTGTACTGATATTAACCTCCACTCTGCTGTTGTGCCAATATTGGGAGCCTCATCATATGCTAGGGCCAGATCAGAATGCTGTAGTACCCAGTGAGAAATAACAGAAATGCTTACTTATATATTTCTAAACACGCAAATTATTCATTAATATCGGTTGCCGTGGCATGTTTTTTTTCCTCTTTTTTTTGTACACATCTTTGTTATTAGTGCACATTGATAGTGGATAATAGTCTAGTCAGAGTGTTTGGGGTAATGATGTTAAGCACTTGACATTGTGTGCACTCCGGCTGTGTGTTCTCCAGTGTTATTTGGCCATTGTAACTCCAAAGGTGTAATTGGGATGCCTATGGTGTCATACAATGGAAGCTCAAAATAACGCAGGCATGTTGTTTGTCTTCAACAATGGAGGAAAATTTTTTAGTGTTTTGCGCCACTGGTGCATGAAGCCAATTCGTTAAATATATCAAGGATAAAAATAACTTGGTTACCTGTTGCCATAGTCACTGCTCGGTTCCTGAAATACCCAGTGTCAAATTTTATATGGAATGAAATAAATGTTAACAATATGTTGTGTCTGGATTGTTATTAAAGCACAATTTATATGATTAAAAGTGTTACAAAATGTCATTTTGATAGTCCCTATAAAAACTTTGGAAAGTAGTGAGTTGGATTGATCAGATTTTCTTACGAATGTATTTAAAACCTTATTAAATAATAATTTGGACTCGACAGAATGAATATGCTGTGAATAGGAAATATTTATTTTTTAGAAATTCGATAAATCCTGGAGGTGAACTTTCTTACTCTTTCTCATTTGATTGAAGAAGCGGTTATAACAACCAAGAAGCATAATTTTTACCACTAGGTGGAAATGTTGCACCGAGAAGAGACTCAAACTTACTTGAGACATAATTAGCTAGTCCTCACCGCTGAGCTATTGCCATCCTGCTGGGCCTGCGACTGAGAAGTGGGATCCACCGACACACCAAATACCCAACGCCGACGAGAGGTAGGCCTCCTCTGAACATTTGCTTGGAGTTGTCAAATGTTGAGAACGTGTTTACTAGTAACTATTAGGCTACTGTTCTTTTTTTTTTGGTCAGCTATTTCAAGACTTCAGACTGAGATTAGCTGAACGTATTTGAACTATCTTCATTAAGATAGCAAACAGCAGTTTTGAAAAATAGCCGAATTGTAAAACGGCGAGCAGGTAGGCCTACTAGTCAAACTTCTGTATTGAAATACACATTTTGCAATATTCCAGTAGGCCAAATCTTCTGAGTTCACTCTGCAGTTCTTGACGATAGAGCTAGCTGTCCATCAATTCAGGTAGGCTAAGTGATGAACCTGTTCCTCCTATAAAAAAAAGAAGCACAACTTGTTATTACATGTCTTATGCTGTGTCATCAAACGCAACAGATTCCAAAGCAACAATGGCGTATCTGTGCATGCCACTGTTTGCACGTAAAAAGCTAATCTTTCTTTTATCCTTATTTCACAATTGGTGGCATGCATTTAAGCGCCGCAAACTTGTGGTCAACGGCACGAAAACAAATACCTTGTTTCCTTCTAAATGCGCCTCCCCTTGTTGATCCAACCAACATTATTGTTGTTTTGGAGTAAGAAATTCCTGTGCTGTGGACCCTAGAGCTTAGAGCATAATTATCATATCCCTATTAATTTGTCAGGGACTTTACGACAAAACATGCTTGTGCGTTTGATAGTTTTAGATTCGTCCTGCAGTTATTACTGTTCGAGTAAACTAACCTTGAACAAAGCCTGAGGGGTATACAAAGCATAAAATATGCAGTTGTGTAAAAGTGGCTGATAGTTATACAATATCTGATTGTAGTAAGCTGCAGCAATAATCTATTTTTTTTAATGTGACCGATCTACTTAAAAACATTTGTACATACAATGCCAGTTCTTTTTATATAGCCTAGCATCAGGAGAACCTTGGCTTACAAGGAGTCCTTATTCATGTTTAAACCTCCATTCTCTTCAGGAAGAAACACAGCCGAGGAGGAAATTCACTTTCATATCTGACACAGGCCAAAGTAATCGGTCCAATTGTGACAACAGGATTGACTGCATTCTTTTGAGTTCACGATGAGCTGGGTTTCCCTATTTAGCTGGAAGAATGGGGGGAGACAGAGAGCGAGGGAGAAAGAGAGGGAACGAATAAATATAGAGAGGAATGGTAATCCTTTAAAATTTAGGAGTTTCCCACGTCCGTCCTCCTTTCTCTTGTTCTCGTCATGCTGTGTAAACGGGAGGATGACGGCGCGCCGTGTCACTTGGAAGCAGTCGCAACATGCAAGAATTTCCCAGAAGTATATTTTTTCTGTTTCCCTCAGGCAAGCTGTGAGAAGGTTTAACTAACTGAATCCTGCACTTGGATTATTGTTCTGTGATTATGCAGAAGGCTTCGTCTCTGGTACGCACTGACTTTTATATGATTTAAAACTTATATTCATATAATGTTTAACAGTTTTTTCGTTGTTCTGGTTGACATTTATTGTAACAAAGTTAGTTATATGGGAGAGGTAGGTGAATACAGTTTATTGCACAGACTCAACACAGTAGACGATTTGAATGAGGCTGATCCGATTTGATTTAAATGTATTTGCTTATACATTTTCTGTAATTCAGTGAGAAACTCAGACGAACAGGCATCTTATCCTTGCAAAAACAACAGGCATAACCTAATTGTATACAATGCTATACTATTCTGTTTTAGATAACGTAGCTAAGTTAGATTGAAGTTCCTAAAATATCTAAACTCATAAAACTTGTTTAAGTACCGCACTACGATTTCTGTAATAACTAAAGCCGTAAATATTTGTTGCCCGGCCTTTCCGAATGAACACCAGTCTCCAGTTGATGGTTAATTTTAAGTTAAACCTAATTTGATTACAGGACAAAAAGGGCTTTCAGTAGGGGTCCCTTTTTAAATGTTTTTAAGACAAATCTCACATCCTCAGCTGACAATGTGGTGTCACATGTTTTGTACAATGAGACCTGAACACACACACACACCATACACACGCATTTATGCACATACACCTTCACACAACATTTATACAAAATACAATTCAGCATGCTTTTCCAATGTCTTGAAGTTGTGGAACACTTCATTGGAAAGTCATATACAGAACAAAATAAAATAAAAAATGAAATTTCACAAGATCTTTGCGATAATAACAATTGCTTTGTATTTGACTGTGGTTGTTCAAATGCAGGGAGTCAGGTGGCTGAGCGGTTAGGGAATCGGGCTAGTAAATAGAAGGTTGCCGGTTCGATTCCCCGCTGTGCAAAAATATGACGTTGTGTCCTTGGGCACTTCACCCTACTTGCCCTGTACTTACTGTACGTCGCTCTGGATAAGAGTGTCTGCTAAAATGACTAAATGTGCAGTGTATTCCTGTGTGGGGTTCAGTTCGGAATCCTTTGGTCATTTCAAAGTCAGACCACTTCATATTCTGACACTGTGATTTCCAGGTGCCTGCTGGTGTTTAGTGTGGCTGCTAACATGGAGAAGGAGAACCCCACCAAGTGAACCCCAGGGTGTTCCCACCTACCCTCTCACCCACTCACCCAGCCAGGGTTCCTCACGACCTGTTAAGAGTGGTGCTCGGAGCCCTGTTCTCTCTCCCGCGGACCTCCACCACAACTGCAGCCACTCAGGGACTCCACTAACCCGTACGGGATTCGACGGACCACTCCCAGACACAGACCCACACAGGCGCTAGCTAGCTACCAGGAGACGGTCCAGACTGCATCTAAGTTAAGGTTGCCTGGTTCTCTCGGGTTCCCCCCTGTGTGGAGTGAGGTCTGTGCTGGGAGGCAGTGGGTGGCCTGGGCTGGCCTGGACAGGGCACCATGATAGACCTGAGCCACCTGACGGAGGAGGAGAAGAACATGATCCTGGCCGTGCTGAAGAGAGACGCAGAGCTGAAGCAGGCAGAGGAGACGCGGATCAGGTGATTGGCCACTTGGCTTCTGACATATTTCAGCCCCCTTTTACCTTAAGCCCCAGTTTAACTTCGGCCAAGTAGTGTTGTGATAACCCGTCTTCTCATGTTGTTGTTGTTTTGATTTGCTGTGGTACAATCAGGAAACTGATTGTACCACTGATCCTGAAGAATTTTCTTTAACTTCCCCCAAAAATGTAACAAAAGTTTATCGTCATTCATTAAGTGTTTGCGTAGTCTTACACACAAGTTATATTTCAGATATTTATTATTATATATTTTGGATTTGGGTTCTATTTCTTTCCCATGTGTAGGAGTCTGCAGAAGTCTGAGCGTGACAAGGCCAAGCTGAAGTACCTGACAGGAGAGTGGTTTTACGAGACGAAATCCAAGCGCCACCAAGACCGGATCCATGGCTCTGACATCATCAGGGCGTCCATGCGCCAGAGGAAGGGTGTGACCATCTGTGAGTCGTCGGGGGTCAAAACTAAATCATGACTTTCTCACGGGATGAAAGAAATAAGTCCCATTGGGAGGAGGGAGGGGGGGCCCTACATAACTCACCTCAAGTTAACTCTTTAAACGTTGAATCCAACTCGTCTTTGAAGCTGCTGAATGCTTTTCGATGCACACAGAGACATACCCAGAATGACCCTAATCGACTAACATCGATTTCCCGATTATCTAAGATTCTGCCGCAATCGCACTGCTCCAATCATGACGTACAGTGATACACGCAGACAGACATGCTCCCAGGCGAGTCTGGGTTAGCTGTGTCGGTGCTTCTGATTGGTTCTCCTGTGTCGGTGCTGCTGATGGGTTCTCCTGTGTGTTGCTTGTCTGTCAGTGGAGCTATCCCAGGTATGGGCAGAGAAGCCGAGCTTTGTGAACAGCGACAACAAGGAAGTGTTCGTCCCTCCTGAACTGTCTGGTCTGATCGAAGAGCCAGCTCCACGAAACAACCATGACAGGTGGGCCGTCCATGTAAAGATATGGTTTTTGTACAGGAGTCATGTGGCTGAGCGGTTAGGGAATCGGGCTAGTAATCAGAAGGTTGCCGGTTTGATTCCCGGCCGTGCAAAATGAAGTTGTGTCCTTGGGCAAGGCACTTCACCCTACTTGCTTCGAGGGAATGTCCCTGTACTTTACTGTAAGTCGCTCTGGATAAGAGCGTCTACTAAATGACTAAATGTAAAAATGTACAGAAATATACATCTGTCTGATCTATCCGTCTGTCCCTTTCATGGATATTTATGTATGTGTTTATTTGTATTTGTAAATATCATGCAGGTAGATTGAGACCAGAGTGCAATTGAAGAGTATAAGGACAGTTACAGTCACAACGTACAGAGATGTCCGATTAGTATGGAAGCAAATCAGTGACATGTTTTGAATTTTAAAACTCATCGATTACTTCTAATATTGAAATTTAAACACCACCGAATTTGTTGGTTTTGAATTCTCGTCTTAAAAAAAAATTCTGATCCAAAAACTCAAGGTTCGGAAATTCAGGTTGCTCAAATTTGAATAGTAAAAATGTGAAAGAAATAGAACAAAGTTTGAGGCGAAAGAAATTCAAGTAAAAGAAATTGTGGGCAAAAATCTTTTGCCAAAAAAGATTCTAGTCGAAAAAATTCCATAGATTAGTGTACACTTGGTCCATAGATTAGTGTACACTTGGAACATAGATTAGTGTACACTTGGAACATAGATTAGTGTACACTTGGAACAGAGGCCGGCTCATAGTAAGCACTGCTTGTGTACATTACAAACGTGTACTGTACGCATAAGATATTATAAAGCTTCTGTGATGTTTGATGAAATCTCGAAGCTTAACGAGGGCTATAATGAGGGTGTTGTTTTCCTGTGTCGCTCAGCAGGTCGTGCTTAGCGGCGTGTTATGCCGACGTGGAAATCTGTCCTCTGAACCTCTGTACAGAAAACATAGTGTTGCCAGTACATCTAGCTAGAGGGAAATAAGATAGCAGTCTCTAATTTCCTAGACTTTCACATTCTGTATGTGTGGGTTAAGAGTGTGTGCTCGTGTGGGGGGGTTAAAACCTGGTCATAAGGATCTGTGAGTTAAGAGAAACTCACTGAGTCAGTTAGACAGACATTAAGTAGATCCTTTATAACATGCTCCTCCTACCTAGGGTCCCAATAATCTGCTTCTGAGGTCAAATCTCACATGTTCTTGTTCGCTTGTGCCCCAGAGATGTTCTGTCACACAGATGTGGTGAGAAAAAAAGAAAGATGCTTACTTGGGCCAACTAGTCCTGGCTTGACTGTAGAGAGAAGCAGAATATGGCTCTTCCGAGAGCCAGCACATATTTTCTCAGAAGAACCTTATCTCAGTGACTCAACGTTTTTTTTTGTACATCTGTATTTTTCAAAGGGAAGACATTTGTAATCCAGCAGACATGCTGAAACCAGTTTTACAGTCTCCTACCAAGGTAGGTGAAAACAGATGTTTATCTTAAATTAGATTTCCTTGTTTGGTGATTTTCTTATGGCTGACACACCTTTTGCACAGCCCCCCCCCCCAACACACACACACACACACACACACACACACAGAGGTCGGTCAGAAATGACAAACAAGAGCAAGTGCCAATGCCAATCTGTGAAGAATGTAATAATAATAACATTATGTGTGTCTGTTCCCTTACTCCTCCAAAGCAGAGACGGAACCCCTTCAACAGCCAAGCGTCTGCAGCTGAAACTCTGGAGAGCATTGTCTCCCAGCTAACCAATGGGGCGATGGAACAAGCCAAGACACCTGGCAGCGGTGAGTCTCTTTCAAATTACTCACAGGTGCAGCTAAATATTACTCACAGGTACAGTTAAACATTACTCATAGGTAAAACTTTGTTTTAATAAATCATGTATTCTGTTTGATTTGAGCCCATGGCTTGATGGACAAACTGTCAAATCACTGTCCTTGCAAACAAATGTAAGTCTTGTAAACTGATCCCATTGAAAGCATGCATGTAAATCCTGTTCTGGGCCTTGGTGTGCCTCTATTTCCTTGTAACTCAACGCTGGCATTTTCAGCTGGGTGATGCATGAGCTTCTGCCATAAACCTCCCCCCCTCCGCTCTTTACCCCAACACGTATCCACGTTTGAACGTGATAATCACATTTCTGTTGTGTAAACCAGAGAACACTTTCAAACAACAACATCTCCTGAAACGTGCCAGTGAGTAGTAACTGGTTCCGAGATTTTCCCAGAGGCTTCCGAGGTCCACGTGGGAGCCAGACTAACAGGGGATTACACAGAAAGGCACGTAGCATGACTACAAAGCTCTAAGCTGCAGTGCATGACTTGTGCTAGAGATGGATAATTGGAATGCTTCTCAGTAGCTGTGAACATTTTTACCGCAGAGTCCCAAAGCAGAGAACTGCCCCGTTATCCGAACAGCACTCACGAACTAGTCCACGACGATGAAATGAAAAACAGACATGCTTCAGTCCATATCCATCCATCCAGTTAATCTAAAGATGCAAATAAACCAAACCTACCCTTTCCCTCATGCACTGTCCTCTTCATACATAAAGGGACTGTGATGTAATGAGGGTTTTTCCCCTTTTTGCTTACTCTGTGTTCGCGTTAGTGTGTTTAGATTCAATCCATTCTGCACTGTTGTTTCCTTCCAGACTCTCTGCCATCCTCCTCCCGCAGCTCTCCTCGCCTCACTAACCCCCAACCACAGAGTTCAGAAAACCGGGTCCAGCCGAACGCACCTGTTCCCATTCCCGTCCCCCGAAAAAGAACGATCATTCGCAGATCCCACGATTCTTCGCTAGAGATCGACGGGCCTGCGTACAGGCAGGACCGCTCGCATGCCCCTAGAGGGATCCTCAAACACAACTCCAGCTGTAGCTCCACCGACTCTCTTCCCCTCCGACTGGCCAGCAACCACCAGCCCACCCCGCAAATCCCCGTCACCCCGAACTCTCCCACGAACCCTCTCCCCTCCAGAGAGTCCGCTGGCTGGCTAGATAGAAAACAGGTGAGGTTCAGTTCGGCGGTCGGTCGGGGGGGCATTGAGTGGTCCCCGGAGTTACAGGATGGGAAGGAGTTGGGGGAACACAGCCTGCTGGACCTGGACGTCACGGCCCCCTCACAGGGGGACCCGAAGACCGTCCATGAAGACCTGAGCAGAGACAGTGAGGATGATGGTCAGGGTTTCCCTGTGAGTCCACTACAGGACGAAGAGGAGGCTTCCCCCTGCATAGGATCACCTAGTTGTAAGGAGGTGCTGAACACTCAGACTCAGGTTACAGGTTCAACTCATGTTCTTGTTGGTAAGGATGGATCAATCCTAAGAATTACAAGGCTAAGATAAATCAATCACCCAATCGATCAACCAATCAATACTAATTAGGACATTTTAGTACTTTTGACAAATGTATGTGATTAAATCTGTTGAATTTGTTCGTTTTTACCGAATTACATCACTAACTTCTTGTGCGTGCATGATTCATATGGTATTCAGTGCAAACAGTATGCATGTTCTGTACTATTTGCTCATGGTGATTGGTGCTTTGGGATTGCAAGGAACGGACTGCGCATCTACTTCTGGTTGGGGTACAAAGATTTAGAAACTGTGATTGTATTGTTGCTCCGTACAATCGACAATCAACTATTCCCAGACCACAAGAAATGTTTATTAATAAGCATTAATTAATTAATGCTAAAATAAACAGCGTTCTATCAAGCATAGCTCATGGCAAAAGCTCAGAAAAACTTTTTTTTTTTTGTAGTCTGGGAGCTGTTGATTGTTATTTAATCCTTGGTTGTCAGGGCTACCTATCTCCCTCTCTCAGCCTGTCTAATTGTATACGTCTGACGTGAAACGCAAGTGATAAATAGACTGGTCTTGATTTCTTTCGCAGATCAACGCAAGCATGATGACCATGCTGAGCCCCCTCCCCCTCAGGAGTCCGACTCTGGCACGGCTGACCAGACGCCAGGTAAGCCTCTTCCTCCGGGGTCAGGGACGGAGGATGGAGGTGACCCCGTCGCTGACTCCTGTGAACAGTTCAGCATGAGCCCCGCATGCAGCGATGTGACAAAGCTTCCTGCCGCCAAACCAGAGATCCTCGTCGGGTCCGTCTTAGATGCCGGGTCAGGAAGTGAACCTGGCTCAGAGAAAGCTGAAGAAAGTGGTGAGGAGTCACCTAACCCACGCCGAGGGCTACTAGGAATATTTAGCAGATCAGAGGCGAAGGAAAAGATCTCTGAAGAGTCCACACAGAGTCCAGTCGAGAGAGAAGCTCTACTGTCAGGAGTGAAAGAATTTGACCACGCCAGCTCAACTGGCAGTCTGCAGCAGCAGACGGAGCTTCCTAGCCAACAGACTGACCAATCAGAGGTCATTGTCGCCTCCATCTCCGATGCTAAGTCACCAAGGGACGCCGGCGTCAGTAAACTACCCCGCACTGTGTCTCCAAAGCCACAGTTCTTTGGAATATTTTGTAGAGGTGAAGCAAAGGAAAAAAGCCCTGAAACAGAGAGAGCAGTCGAAAATGAAACAACCTTGTCAGAAGACAGAAGACTAGATGATGTCATCTCAACCTCCCAAACGGATTCAACGACCGCTCTGCAATATCAACATGAAACTGATATTGAAAGTGATGAAACTCAGGAGAAGACAAAAGTTCTACAGCCAGAGTTCTTGAGCGAAGATGCAATCCAATCTGCCAGTTCGGTTGTAAACAAAGTTGAACATGAGGTAGTTGAAAGTGAAGTCGAAGCTGACGAGTTTCTTAAGAAACTGTCCAACTTGAAGTCATTTTGGGAGAGACAATACAGTGGTGGTCCTAAAATACTGATCGCTAAACCAAGCTCTGATTCAAAGATTCATACGACTAGCGGGGATCATTTCGACCAGATGGAGGATTTGAATGAAGACCCTCCTAAGATCGAAACGACAGAGGCGTCATCGCGTTTTCAAAGTCCTCCTCTTGACCATGACTCCAGTGGCATGACGACCCCTGAACAAGCGGACAGCAGTGTCGTCGCCTTCTCCCAACCGCCGGCTGTCGCACATCCAGAGAACCCTCCTCCGGTTGAAAGCAGCGTCTTGTTGAACATACCAAGCGCAGATGGTACGTTTACGGCTAGACCCATCCTCATCTGTGACGAGACAGACAGCAGCCCTGAGGAGGCAGCAGCAGACTCTCAGGTTGTCACCCAGCCGCAAGATGACGCTTCTTCGCCTGTCCGTCCGTTAAGTCCCAGTCCGAAGCAGAAGGGTGAGAGTGAAACAGTATCTCACGTAAGGCCCTTAAGCCCAGCCCCAAACACACCCAAGTCTCGGATTCCAAAGCCCAAGGATGCATCTGATGACGAACTTAGGAAAAGTCCGTCAAAAACATGCCATCCAAAAGCTTTGCCAAGAGAAGTGACAAATTGCAAAGGATCTAACGCCGGTTCTCCTTTAAAAACATTCCCCATAGACATTGCCACTCTGTCAAAAGAGCTTGAAGAGGAATCTGAGAACCAAACAGTTAGCCAGAGAAAAAGTCCCTCACACGAAGCAAAGCAAGCCCTTAAATCCATCTTAAAGATTCCGTCTTCCCTCCCACAGTACAGACAAGAGCAGTTTTCCATGACCCAACCAAGAAGAGGCTCCGATCAGAGTGCTCTGTCGTCGTTGCGATCCCCTAGTCGGTCCATCGCCCATCCAGGCAGAAGAACCAGTTTAGGGAACCTAAATCTATCATCCGGTCTCCCGCGTGGACCGAATCACAGAGACCCAACTGCAAGGAGAACCTCAGAAGGGGGCGTGATCGGACCACAGCTTACAAATCGAGATTTAGGTAAACGGAAGTCTTCAGAAGATACCGGAGTCACTTCCCATCTCGCAAAGTCTTTCATTCCCCAGATCGTTCGACGTGTCGACACGACTCCACAAGGGACGGACGTCCCTCCCTTTCTTCAAGAACGACAAGCGGAAGAACCGAAAGCGATCTTCGATGCCCCTGCTGCCTCTGTCGATGTTAGAGACAGAGGGTTCAGTCCCGCCGTGGATTCGGAGGAGTCCCAGGACACGAGTACCACTGAAAGTTTGATGCTAAATGTTGACGGTGGCTCCTCAGGCGGGGGCATACCAAAGGTTCAATCTCGGGCAGGTCGTCCATGCAGTGAGCATTTACAATTTTCTCCTCAAAACTGTGATTGATTGAGAGATGGAACCTGATTTTATTGGGACGAAGCACATTGTGGAGGCCAATCATGTCAAGCCGATCTGTGATGGGTTTGAAACACCTGAGGATATCTTTCAGACTGAATTTGTGTCTGGCATAACATAAAAGTAGATGCATAGATAGATCAAACTGAACACAAGATTGGTTATACTTTTCCTCATGTTTTTCAAAATTATTTTTGTTGAACTTTGAGACTTCTAATTCTATCATCTTCTTGTACAACTTCTTCCTTCTCATTGCACTCAAACCCTGCCTCCACATTTAATCTCCATCTTTTAGTCCGTCAAATCTTTATATCATTGGGCCAGATGAATGCCTCTAACATATCAAGTTCCTACTGATTCACAAGATGAGTACTAAAGAAACCAACAAAAAATCGTGCTCTCTTAGTACAATCAAGAATGCGGTCTTGATCATATTTGTAGTCAGGGGTGTTTTGATTATCAGCGGATTGTAGCTAATAAAATGACTAATTCAAAGCTTATCAAATGGTCATTAATAATAATAAAAAACATTGAAACTGTAGAAATAAAATATGAAGTAGTTATATATTCTTCGACCTAGTCAAAAGTAACCATCTGCTGACAACTTTATATTTTCATATTGATGTTAGTTAATGTATTCTCTCGTGATGATTATAGTTGTTCAAGGTGATCTTGATTTCGGGGTCTCTGTTGATTCATGTCCTAGTTTCATGTTTCCAGAATTGATTTTTTTCTATCGCTGGCAGGTTATAACGAGGACGCAAGCCCTCTCAGGACAAAGTTGAAAGCAATGCCTCAGAGACCGATGTCTTTCTCCAAGAGTTTGGAGGACCTAACCTCAAGATCATCAACACGTAAGTAATATGTTTTTACTTTTTCTTTCACTCTCAGAAACAGAACATTGAGCCGCCAAAGCAACATGAACTCACGTCTCTGTCAAATGAAACAGCTGTGAATTTAGTAAAGTTTACAGCTTACGCTTAAAAAGGAAATGATCTTAAATTGGCAATAATTTGCTCACTTAATACAGTTGTGTATTTTCTATGTACACAAATCTTAAACATCTCTCCATACCATAAGAGGAAAACTGGTTATGTTCCCATGAACCCATGACAAAGATCAGTCTTTGATTGTTTAAACCAATCTCCCTCTGCTTGTTACATTGTGTCCTCCTCTTCTCTCAATATTGAGTTAACGTTGTGCTCTGCAAGGGGTCATGGGATGGCCAGAGAGCGTCCGCAATTCCGGTCAAACACACCGACACAGACGTGCTACAAAAGTTCTCACTTGTCCGTCAGTGTAGATCGCACTTTGTTTCAATCATTCAATAAAGCGTTCATGTTGTTTTTGCCATTGTGCCAAGTGTTAAACTGATCTAACCCGATGTTAACCATAACAAAATAGGGAGTCAGGTGGCTGAGCGGTTAGGGAATCGGGCTAGTAATCTGAAGGTTGCCAGTTCGATTCCCGGCTGTGCCAAAGGACTTAGTGTCCTTGGGCAAGGCACTTCACCCTACTTGCCTCGGGGGAATGTCCCTGTACTTACTGTAAGTCGCTCTGGATAAGAGTGTCTTATGTAAATGTAAAATGATTCAGCTGGAGTTTTTTCTGCTCTCTCCAGTGCCTCCCAGACCCCCCTCCCTCTCCGACTCTGAGGACATGAAGATGATTAGCGCGTCTGTGTCCGCTCTCCCACAGGAAGAGGTAAACATGGACTACAATACCTCCAGAACCTTCCTTGGAACAACTCAGTTGATGTCTACAACCATTGTTTTAGGAACAGCGAAAACCTATTACAGACATATATTTTTGCCTAGATTAAAAAGATGACAGGCATATTTAACAGTATAAATGTTTAGTCTGCATACCTTTCTTCCTTTTTAATATCCGCCAATAAGAAAGTTCAGTCGGTCGAACGTCCTTTCTCAGTGTGAATCTCTAACTCCCCAGTATTGCTGTTTGTGGCGAATTAACCCAGCATCGAGCTCGCAGCCTGTGTGTGGTGTGGGTCTGTGTGTGACCCGTGTGTGACCCGTGTGGGTCTGTGTGTGACCCGTGTGTGACCCGTGTGGGTCCGTGTGTGACCCGTGTGTGACCCGTGTGTGACCCGTGTGCGACCGGTGTGCGACCGGTGTGGGTCCGTGTGTGACCCGTGTGTGACCCGTGTGTGACCCGTGTGCGACCGGTGTGCGACCCGTGTGCGACCCGTGTGCGACCCGTGTGTGACCCCGTGTGTGACCCGTGTGTGACCCGTGTGCGACCCGTGTGCGACCCGTGTGTGACCCCCCAGTCTTGCTGATGTGCTCTGTCTTGTAGAAAGACGGCAGGGACAGTGACTGCACATCAGAGAGCAGCCTCTACCTGGGCTGGAGGAGAAACGCTAACTCCCTCTGCAACCTCAGTCTGTCGTCCGGAATGGTCTCTATGTCCTCAGTACATCCAAACCGCTCCTTAACAACTGCCCAAACCTCCATTTAAATAATCCAGTGTTGCTGTTTCCATGTGAATGCAGTCCTAAAAATACTAACTAATGCATGAGAAGCAGTATTTTTTATTATTGTATATACTGTATGTTTAACGCAAGTACTAAACACCTGAACACTCTCTACATTACATCTCCACATTAAATGTGGAAAAAATGTATTTGTACACGGCTTGGATCAAAGCGTCCGTTGTGTATGAACGTGCTGTGTTGCGGCAGGCCGGCAGCATGGTTAGCATCTACAGCGGGGAACACGGCGACGTGGAGGTGAAGGGTTCCATCCAGCTGGCCCTGAACTACGTGCAGAAGCTCGGAGAGTTCCACATCTTTGTGGTACACTGCAGGGAGCTGGCGGTCGCAGACCCCAAGAAGAGCCGCTCCAATCCGTAGGTCTTCTGCTTCTCAGGGGTTCTAGAACATAGTTCTACCTCCCCCATGGTTTATAACAGCAGATATGTACCAATTTGTTGATTATAACATCTGACCCCTCTTGTCAGTGCCCCCGCTCAGGCCCGACTTGCACATTGCATTTATTTTTATTTTTTTAACTAGCTGTAATCTTACGACACTGTGCAGCGCCTCAGAAGCTGTTGTGTGTGTGGACATGTGTGTGATCTGTGTGTGTGTCTGTGTCTGTTTGTTTTTTCTTTTTCAGTTATATAAAATGTTACCTTTTACCTGACAAGGCAAAGATGGGCAAGAAAAAGACCAGTGTGAAAAACAAGACCCTGAACCCAACCTACAATGAAATCCTGAGGGTAAGAACTCCGTAACAGCTTAAGAAAAGAACAAAATAACCACCCAGAGTGTCTAAAAAAACCTGCTGTGTTGAAACCCAGAACATTTCACCCAACCACCGATGGTGCTGGTCTCTCCCCTTACAGTTTAAAGTAACCATGGAGACCTTGAAGACCCAGAAGCTTAACGTGTCTGTCTGGCACAACGATAACTTTGGACGGAACAGCTTCCTTGGAGAGTTGGAGCTGGACTTGACAGAGTGGGACTTTAACAACACTCAGATAAATGAGTACACCTTGAAACCAAGAGTAGGTCTTTAGAGAGGAAGTGTCTTACCTAAGCTAAGGAACAAGACAAGGTGTTTGTAGATTGTGTTGACGGTTGCCTTGGCAATCATCCCTCATTTCTATCGACAGGAAGTGATGTTTACAGTGTAGGGGTTATGGGTAGAACAGTTGCGGATGGGTGTTGTCTGCATGTAAATGAAAGTGACCTCACTCCTAC
The DNA here is from genome assembly GCF_963692335.1 of Osmerus eperlanus. Classification (NCBI taxonomy): domain Eukaryota; kingdom Metazoa; phylum Chordata; class Actinopteri; order Osmeriformes; family Osmeridae; genus Osmerus; species Osmerus eperlanus. The sequence continues at coordinate 1,897,335 of NC_085044.1, read as the reverse complement.
AGGGTGGCTCCAAGAATCAGTGAATCCTTGTTCACACGTCTACAGAACGTAGAATCTTTCGAACTTAAGTTTCTCACGATACCACATTGCTATGCCTAGACTTAGGAAAAGAAATATGTCCTACTATTAATATAACAGGGAGTCAGATGGTTGAGCGGTTAGGGAATCGGGCTATTAATCAGAAGGTTGCCAGTTCGATTCTTGTCCGTGCCAAATGACGTTGTGTCCTTGGGCAAGGCACATCACCCTACTTGCCTCGGGGGAATGTCCCTGTACTTACTGTAAGTTGCTCTGGATAAGAGCGTCTGCTAAATGACTAAATGTAAACACTGTTTCCGCCCAGGTCTCCACCTTGACACATTCGCCCTCTGACAGTCAGTCAGTCGACGGCAGAGGAGAGATGAGAGTGGCTCTTCGTTTCCTGCCCAGGGTCTCTTACAGTAAGCTGTTCATCGTGTCGCCCAGCTCTGTCCTCGAGGGTGACCTGTGTACAAGCGACTTATGTGTTTGTTGTGTTTCCTCCACGTCAAAAGGTAAAAGGCCGTCCAAACTGGAGGCCGGGGAGATGCAGGTCTGGGTGAAGGACTGCAAGAATCTCCCTCCAGTCAGGGGTGTGATTATCGACCCCTTTGTGAAATGGTAATGTATTTTACTGGCATATTTTCAATACTTCTTTGCGTCAGTTTGATTTGTTAGATGATTATTCTTGCCAGATGGTGCCCCCTAGTGGTCGGGAGTCTCCCTTGGTCAGGACAGTTACATTTACATTTTGTCATTTAGCAGCTCTTATCCAGAGCGACTTACAGTAAGTACAGGGACATTCCCCCCCGAGGCAAGTGCCTTGCCCAAGGACACAACGTCATTTGGCACGGCCGGGAATCGAACTGGCAACCTTCTGATTAATAGCCCGATTCCCTAACCGCTCAGTCACCTGACTTGGTGTGGTTGACGTGTGTTTGGCAGCGCGGTGCTTCCAGACTCGGGCAGGAGGACCAGGCAGAAGACCCGGGTGGTGAAGAGGACGACCAGCCCCATGTTCAACCACACCATGGTGTACGACGGGTTCAGGTCCGACGACCTGCGGGAGATCGCCATGGAGATCACCGTGTGGGACCACGATCGCCTGAGCAACCATTTCATTGGAGGCCTCAGAATAGGACTCGGAAGTGGTATGATGAAGATGATGATTCTTCTACTTATTATTATTATTATTAATAATAATTGTATTATTGATATTGTTATTATTGTTTCACACATATTTCTTACGTTTATTCAATGACAGCGGCTTTGTAATCGTAGCTAGTCCGGCTGAAAATCTTCTGTTTTTTCTTCTTCTTCTGGTGCTTGTGCAGGCAGAAGCTATGGGGCGGACGTGGCGTGGATGGACTCCACAGCAGAAGAAGCCAGGCTGTGGGAGAGGATGATGCAGGCTCAGAGTGAGTGGGTGGAGGCTGTGCTGCCACTGAGGATGTTGCTGATGGCCAGAGCGGGGGCTAAATGAGGGGGGGGGGGGGGGTTTGGGGGGCGTCTGACCAATGAGAGGGTTTAAATGGAGGCATCTGACCAATGAGAGGGTTTAAATGGAGGCGTCTGACCAAGACTAAGAATGTACAGCTTATTTGATTCTTGTTTGTAAATATTCATATCACTTTAAATCCACTTTATAGGTAACGTAGGAAAAAATACTTTTTGTTTTTACTTTATCTCAATGCAGCTTTTTTTTTTTTAAGATAACATTTTAATTTTGTCTTATTTAAATCAGAAATAGTTTAGACACAAAATGCACAAATGAACAAATTGTCCCAAATTATTTATATTTTCTTCAATGAAAACCACAAATTTCACACATCTCATGATATCTAATATAATAGATATAATAGAGAACTGAATAATACATAGATTTATAAATAATAATATTATAAACTAGTATATGGTTGTGTAACTGCAATAATAAACTGGATTTTATTGCTAAACTGATGTGTAGACTGATTAGTTTATTTACAACCTAAAGGATCCTGTAAATATTCAAACACATTCTCCTTCCCCTATTTGAGTGTTCTGGAAAAGGTTTGCATGGAACTGGCTTCTCTAATATCATGAAAAAAAAATCATCATAAACTGTTACCAGTGTTACAATCGAGTTGACTGGTAAATATATTCACGTGTAAATGCATTGCATTCCCCTAAAATTGACAAAATGTTGACAATCAATGACTGTTTTGTCATTGAACTTTAGGGGGCGCTGTTGGTTTACATTGGGAGCTGGTATAGGGCTATGAGACACGAGACAACACAGAAACTTTATGAAACATCTAACACGTAAGATTACATGTTGAAGGACTGTTGGGGCCTGTTCAGATATTTATGAACGGGTCACTGTTGCGTCCAGATGTTTCTGGAGTTCCCTTCTTGACATCCTGTTTACGAGACATTCCTTCACAGTTTGAAGTGAATTAAAATACCTCGAACGAGATGAAGCCACACACTCAGGCAACAGCTCAAACTCAGACACGTTTTAGTAAACGTACCAAAGGATTTGGGACAGAGGTGGGAGGTGTGTGTGGGGGGGGGGGGGGGGACAGGTGTGATAGCCGCGAGTTACAGTTGAAGAGAAAAAAAATAATAAAAAATTCAATTTCCCCAGCCTGTTTGCGGTGTAAATCAGCCTTAAGCTGATTTTAAGAGTGGTGTTGCTCCTTGAAACACGCAGAGAGGTCTGAGAGAGACTGAGAGAGAGGGAGGTGGTTGTGTGAGGGGGGGAGGCAGGTGGGGGGGGGAGGGAGGGAGGGCAGGGTGAGGGGCGGTCCTGGGGCATATTTACCTTGGTCTCCGTACAGGGGCCCCCCTGGAGACATCAGGGCTCCCCTGGAGACTTCGGGGGAGGAAGGCTGCTTCCGGTCGGGAAGTGGACTGAGACGGCCTGGCCTCTCCTGGAGTCAGAGCTGAAGATACTGGTGTGTGTGAGGGAGGGAGGGAGAGAGGGAGAGAGGGAGAGAGAGAGAGAGAGAGAGAGAGAGAGAGAGAGAGAGAGAGAGAGGAGCTGACCCCACATCCTGCTAACGGAGGTAGATAGATGCTGTTTCGTGCAACACTTTGTTTATGTGTGTGTGCGTGTGTGCGGCACGTGTGTGTGTATCTCCATGTGAACGTGTCCACTTGTTCTCCCCGCTGAAAGCCTACTGCTGGAGCGGTCTGGAAGCTGCTCTGGGAGGACAAGAGAACAAGCGGCCATGTTGTCTAGGAGCAGATGTCAACACGGGGTTGGACAGTGCAAGACAGCACAGGGGCATGCTGGGATATAGAAGAACAAGAAGATATTAAGTGTTGCACGGGCAGGCAGGGAAGCAGGCAGGGAGACAGGCAGGGAGACAGGCAGACAGGCAGGCAGACAGGCAGGCAGACAGGCAGGGAGACAGGCAGGGACACAGGCAGGCAGGGAGACAGGCAGGGACACAGGCAGGCAGGGAGACAGGCAGGGAGGGAGACAAGCAGGCAGGTACGCAGGCAGGGAGACAGGCAGGCAGGCAGGGAGACAGGCAGGCAGGGAGACAGGCAGGTGAGGCACATCATGCTCACAGCAAGAACGTGTCCTCACCACAGAAACAGGTCGATACTGTTGAGTGTAATGTTATTTAATGTAACAGATTAATTTATCATTCCATGTGATCCTGCAGAATCGTACATGTGTGTATTACATTATGCTAAGTGGGCTGATATGAAACTCCTCAGTGTTCTGAGGGCAGGGGTGGGGGCGGGGGGGGGGTGTAAGCAACACCATACTCTGGTTTTAGAAACCTTCCCCTGTCTCTGTTTCCTGTAATCACCATTCCTCTGGTGTCTCTGTCCGTCCGTCCAGAGGGGGAATAGACTGCCTTCTCAGTGGAAAAGACACACACACACACACACACACACTTGGTTGTGCCCCAGAGCACACAGTGTACAGTTTCTCACATCCCCAGGAAACGGACGTATGACATCACCCTTATCATCTCCTAACTCACCACCCCTCTGAGCTGAGGGAAGACTTGGGAGGAGGGAGGGAAAGAGAGAGAGGGAGAGAGAGAGAGGGGGGGGAGACGGGGGGAGAGAGGAAACAGAGAGGGAGAAAGAGAGAGAAGGTGGGTAGGGAGGGAGAGAAAGAGTAAAAAAGAGAAAAGCGAGACAGATGAAGAAAAGACCAACACATAACAAAACAGAGAGAGAGAGAGAGAGAGAGGGAAGGTGAGAGAGAGAGCGAGAGAGAGAGGGGGATATAGATAATCAGAGAGACAGAGGTGAAAGGACTGAAATAGAGGGAAGTGAGATGTCTGATTGGGTTGGTGTTCACATCACTACTTTACAGTGAGGAGGGTTTGACAAACAGAAGGATGGCAACATGTACGACTTGATGCAGTGATGTCAGAGAGAGAGAGAGAAAGCGAGAGAGAAAGAGAGGGGTTTGATGCAAGCAGCGCTCACGTCTAAAGAGGACAAAACGAGAGAGAGAGAGAGAGAGAGAGAGAGAGAGAGAGAGAGAGAGCCTGAGGTCAAGCCATGCCCAGGGTGACCCCGCCCCTCTGGAACAGCCATCTCCAGCTGTTCCTTCTGGATACACACACACAGAGACTAAAACACATACAAGAACACACGCACGTTCTGTCGGCACATTCTAGAACTTCCTCCTTGCTGAAGAGCAAGAACCGGTTACGTCTTTTGAGTTCTGTTCCGAAAACCAGTCATGCTGCCATCATCCAGCCGAACGTACCCTTGTAACTGAGACTGAAATGAGCCCAGTACCACCATCAGGCAGGTGATAGCTGTAAGACTGTACCACCATCAGGCAGGTGATAGCTGTAAGACTGTACCACCATCAGGGAGGTGATAGCTGTAAGACTGTACCACCATCAGGCAGGTGATAGCTGTAAGACTGTACCACCATCAGGGAGGTGATAGCTGTAAGACTGTACCACCATCAGGCAGGTGATAGCTGTAAGACTGTACCACCATCAGGGAGGTGATAGCTGTAAGACTGTACCACCATCAGGCAGGTGATAGCTGTAAGACTGTACCACCATCAGGCAGGTGATAGCTGTAAGACTGTACCACCATCAGGCAGGTGATAGCTGTAAGACTGTACCACCATCAGGGAGGTGATAGCTGTAAGACTGTACCACCATCAGGCAGGTGATAGCTGTAAGACTGTACCACCATCAGGCAGGTGATAGCTGTAAGACTGTACCACCATCAGGCAGGTGATAGCTGTAAGACTGTACCACCATCAGGCAGGTGATAGCTGTAAGACTGTACCACCATCAGGCAGGTGATAGCTGCGAGACTGCCGGGAATTTCTGTGGAAATTCAATGAGACACGACGGGAGAGAAGCTGATGTCTGCGAGCGAGGCCTACACTCTTCCTCACCAACCACAACAGAAGCCAGAATCACCCGACTGCTACTCTGCAGTTCTACCTGAGGTGGTCAAATACAAACCAATGTCACTGTCAGTCGCTGTCGCTATCGATACCTGTCACTCTATCTCTGTCTCTCTCTCTCTCTCTGTGTCTCTCTCACACACACACACATTCCTATCCGCCTCAAAATGTGCCTCGTGATCATATAAATGGAGAGGAGAGGGAGGGCGGGCGGAGGGGAGGGAGGAGGGAGCAGGGAGGGAGGGGTGGGGGGGGTGGTGGGGGTGGGGGGGGCAGCTGCCCGGCCCTTTTGTGAGTAGCTCAGTCTCTGAATGGGAGCGATCAGCCAGCCATAACAAACCAGAATGGGTTTTCTGCCTCATCCACAACTCTAGGAGCGTGCCTCCGGTCGGGGCGGGCCCCCTTCCCCCCAATCCCCCACCCACGGGCAGGGTGGCAAGGCAATACGAAGGCGGAAGGGGGGAAAGTGTGGGGAGGGGGGAGTTAGCCAACATGGATGCAGGGCTCTGAGTTAGGCAGCGGAACCCCCCCAGTGATGGGAAGGGACCCAGACGCCTACCCCCAGGGGCCCCTGGCTCTGCCTGATCACGCACAGGGGGGCCCTGTGTGTCTGGGCTCGTCCATGCTGGCAGATCTGTATCTCACGCTCGTAGGCCTCTCTGGGTGATGAAGCGTCCGTTTCCAGGAGAAGAGATGGCTCCGGTGTTTGGCTGAGAGGGCTTGCTTTAAGTGGCCCCAGGCCCCCTACCTTTCCACTAACGATTGTTCCGGGATTAGCATCCATTCCTGGGCTGAGCGGGTCAGGGAGCTTGGGTGGTAGGTGAAGCTGGAGGCGGTGGTTGAGGAGGTTTGTGGGGGCGGTGGGGGCCAGGGACATGGAGGGGGGAGGAGGGGGGTGAGTGGGAAGCCATTCCACAGTCTCGGACGTAAACGAAGGGCGATTTCAGTTGTGGCCCCGGTTGTGGCACCTAGACTGTGAAACAAACTGGCCCTTATTATCAGCCCATCACCTAACACTAAGACATGTAACTCTTGTCTTCAAACATTTTTATTTCTGTCTTGTTTGTTTCATGTTCTTATTTATTGTCTTATTTTGATTGGTGCACAACTCTGCACTGCACTTGGTTCAGCATGGCTGTTTTTAAACATGCTTTATAAAGAAATTGACTTGACTTGGAAGTGGAGGAGTGCAGGAGTGGAAGGGGAAATCGAGTAGCCAGTGCTCATTTTACAGGCCTAGAGGAAGGCGGGCCAGAGTAGGAAAGGATCCAGACAAATGACTAAATGAGAGAGCAGAGTGGGTGGCACGCAGCCACAATTAACCCTGACGCTCCTAGTCTGCCCCAGGTACAGGAAATGGAGAGAGAGGAGGGAGAGAGGGAGGGAGGGAGAATGGGATGTGATAGACACACACAGGCACATAGAGTTTGATACACTTGACTTTATTAGACGTTATGGCCAGTCGTGGTCAAGGTTACAATATGACTAAAGAAACAGAACACCAGGTGACCCTATCACTCCTCCCCCCCTCTCCCCCCTCTCCCCCTCTCACTCCTCCCCCCCCCTCTCCCCCCTCTCCCCCCTCTCCCCCCTCTCCCCCTCTAACTCCTCTCCCCCTCTCACTCCTCTCCCCCCTCTCCACCTCTCACTCCTCTCCCCCTCTCACTCCCCCCCCCCCCTCTCCCCCCTCTCCCCCTCTAACTCCTCTCCCCCTCTCACTCCTCTCCCCTCTCACTCCTCTCTCCCCCCTCTCCCCCTCTCACTCCTCTCCCCCTCTAACTCCTCTGCCCCTCTCCTCCCTTTTCCCCCCTTCCCCCTTCCACTCTCAGCATCCTTCGCTCCTTGACTCCCCACTGTACACCCTCTCTCTCTCTCTCTCTCTCTCTCTCTCTCTCTCTCTCTCTCTCTCTCTCTCTCTCTCTCTCTCTCCTCCTCTCTCTTCATGTCTCACACTTACTCTCTCCCCCTCTCCCTCTCTCTCTCCCTCTCTCTCTCCCTTCCTCTCTCTCTGGGCTCTAAGTGAGATGTTGGAGGGTTCCTGCAGGAGATATCAGGTTGCAGCACTGTGCAGATATCATAAACTTCTGGTGAGAATCAGATAGAAGGCATGGCTTCCTATGACACAGGGAAAAAGGAAATCCCAAAAGGATATCTGGAAGGATTTCTGTCTGTGTAGAAGTCTCACTTTCACTCTGAATATCTCTCTCTCTCTGTCTCTCTTTCTCTGTCTCTTTTTCTCTGTCCGGCGATATGCCATAACGCTTAAACGTTATACCCAGTATAACGTTTTTCATGTGTAATTAATTTCCATTTAAGAAACTCTTCAGCTTTCTTTATTTCTTTCTGAGTCTTGGAAGGCACGGGTATTCTGGAGAGGAATGTGGCTCTTGAAAAGCAGTTATGACTTAATGAGAATTCCACTTGCAGCAGGAAGGAAGGGCTCAGAGCACGTGGCCCTCAGAGCATTGGGATGAATGTTAATCACGATGCCTTTTGCACACACAGCACTGGCTAGTTTAGGCCAAGCTGGGCTACACAGCCACACAGACAGACACAGGGAGAGAGGGAGGGAGAGGGAGGGAGAGAGAGGAAGGCAGAGAGAGGGAGGGAGGGAATTTAGAAAAACAACTGCCTTCGGTGTTGTCTTCCTAGCTTCGAACTAATTGGTTTCAGATGAGCATAAACATGGTTGAGTATTCCAACTTTCTTTCTCTCTTTCACTGTCCCCCCTCCTCCCCCTCTCTCCCTCCCCCCTCTCTCTCTGTGTTTGTTCTCCCTGTCGTTTCCTCATAGCCAGGGTCTGCTGTACTCACTCCAAACAAACAGATGGGGCTGGTATTGTGGTGCTGTTCCACTCAGATATACATGAGATCTCCAGACTTGTATGTGAACACTGACCTGCCATGAGTTTGTGTTCCTCCCTCCCTCTCCTCTTCTCCCTCCCTCCCTCCCTCCCTCTCCTTCCTTCCTTCCTTCCCTCCCTCCCTCCCTCCCTCCCTCTCGTTCCCTCCCTCCTTCTCCTTCCTTCCCTCCCTCCCTCCCTCCCTCCCTCCCTCCCTCCCTCCCTCCCTCTCGTTCCCTCCCTCCTTCTCCTTCCTTCCCTCCCTCCCTCCCTCCCTCCCTCCCTCCCTCTCGTTCCCTCCCTCCTTCTCCTTCCTTCCCTCCCTCCCTCCCTCCCTCCCTCTCGTTCCCTCCCTCCTTCTCCTTCCTTCCCTCCCTCCCTCCCTCCCTCCCACCTTCCCTCCCTCCCTCTTGGCTTGTTGGACTGTAATGTGAAGGACACCAGGCCTCTGGAGATCTCCTCCCGGAGGAAGAGAATTCCCTCCCTCCCTCTCCCCCCTCCCTCTTCTTTCATAACATATTATTTATGTCTGACAGACCTCCTTGAGACAAATGGCTGCCACATGGAGAGAGGAAGGGAGCTCTCTCTCTCTCTCTCTCTCTCTCTCTCTCTCTCTCTCTCTCTCTCTCTCTCTCTCTCTGTCTCTCTCTCTCTCTCTGTCTCTCTCTCTCTCTCTGTCTCTCTTTCTCTCTCCCTCACCCTGTCTCTCCATCTCTCTCTGTCTCTCTCTCTCTCTCTCTTTCTCTCTCCCTCACCCTGTCTCTCCCTCTCTCTCTCTCTCTCTCTCTCTCTCTTTCTCTCTCCCTCTCCCTCACCGTCTCTCTCTCTCCCCTCTCTCTCTCTCTCTCTCTCTCTCTATCTCTCTCTCCCTCTCTCTCCCTCTTTCTCTCTCTCTCCCTCCCTCTCTCTTTCTCCCTCCCTCCCTCCCTTTCTCCTCTTATCATTTTTTCCCTAATATAATATGCAAAAATATCAATCATTGATCATGTTTTGGTGTGTGTGTGTGTGTGTGTGTGTGTGTGTGTGTGTGTGTGTGTGTGAGGAGTCCTGGAGGGCTTTGGGACCGATCTGCACAGGTGAGCAATCATACCTGAGTAAGAGTGCGTTCCCTCGAGTGATCCATCCATTTCTGCCCAGTCATGTCAAGTGGCATATCCTCATCAACACTCTCAACCAATCAGAGAGAGACAGACTCAGTCCCAGAAACTCTCTGAGCATCCGTTCCAAACTCGTCACTCAACGGAAACATGGGACACGATTGGTCAATAAAACACCCATCATTTCACATTGTCACGGTGACTCACTGAGAGCGTGGGAGCTTGGACAGGCGGTTTGCAGCCGAGCTGTGTGCCAGTACAGTAGTATCATGATCCATGTACAGGCACCAAGGTGGCACAAGCGTACTACAACACAAACACAGCCACTGTTGACCCTCATACAGGAAGTCCTTGGCCGGTTCGAGGATGTAATGTTGACACAACGTGTCACCCGGGTTAAACAGCATTGCCCTCGCCCTCATCTCCATACAAGGTAGAGCAGCATAGGGCAACAGAAAGCACCCTCCTCACCCCCCCACTCCCCCACCTCCTCCTCACCCCCCCACCCCCTCCTCACCCCCCTCATCCCCGCCCCCTCAGAGTCAAACTGTCTCTCATATCTGGTCCCTGAGGGAGCAGCTGGCCGTTCAAGTCCCCTCCAGACCAACCCCCCCCTCTCCTCCCTCCCTTACCCCTCTTCCCTCCCTCTCTCGCCCCCTCGTTCCTCCTGTACTGGATCTCCCTTCCTTCTTTCCTTCCTTTCTTCCTTCCTCCATCTCTCCTCTAATAGCTCCCTTGTTCCTGCTGGGAAAAAAACGGGCTGCTCACAGAGCAACATTAAAAACAGGAATAGGGAAATTGTAAACAGGAGGTTTTTGGCCCTAAAGGCAGAGCAGAAGGCAGCCCTCGGAGGCCTACTTCTGGCTAAATGCAGAAACAGACCTGGGGCTGGGGGACTGGGAGGCTGGGGGACTGGGGGGCTGGGGGCTGGGTGACCGGGGGGCTGAGGGACTGGGGGACTGGGGGGCTGGGGGCTGGGTGACCGGGGGGCTGAGGGACGGGGGCTGGGGGCTGGGTGACCGGGGGGCTGAGGGGCTGGGGGACTGGGGGCTGGGTGACCGGGGGGCTGAGGGGCTGGGTGACCGGGGGGCTGGGGGACTGGGGGGCTGGGGGACTGGGGGGCTGGGGGACTGGGGGACTGGGGCCTGGGGGGAATTCAGCGGCAGGCAGCGGGAAGTCTTCGACGGCGCCCTGCTCTTCTTCTGTGACTGGAAGCTTAAAAAAAGAGATCCCCGCCCTGGCTTGACGGCCAGGGGAACCCTCTCCCCTCTCCTCTCCCCTCTCCCCTCTCCCCTCTCCCCTCCCCCCTCCCCTCTCCCCCTCTCCCCTCTCCCCTCTCCCCTCTCCTCTCTCCTCTCCCCTCTCCCCTCTCCCCTCTCCCCCTCCCCTCTCCCCTCTCCCCTCTCTCCTCTCCCCTCTCCCCCTCTCCCCTCTCCCCTCTCCCCTCTCCTCTCTCCCCTCTCCTCTCTCCTCTCCCCTCCCCTCTCCCCTCTCCCCTCTCCTCTCTCCTCTCCCCTCTCCTCTCCCCTCTCCTCTCTCCTCTCCCCTCTCCTCTCTCCTCTCTCCTCTCTCCTCTCTCCTCTCCTCTCCCCTCTCCCCTCTCTCCCCCCTCCCCTCCCCCCTCTCCCCTGTCTCAATCACGGCAGAGGTGGGCGGCGGAGAGACGATGATTCGTCAAACTAGACGGGAGAGCGGTGAAGCTCACGCCTAAACACAGACGCAGGTCTCGGTACCACCCCGGACCTCTCCGGAACAGGACCTTTCGGCCAACGTAAACACGGGCTGATTAGAGATTAATACGAAGCAAGCAGCAAGCTCTGATTTCTCCAACCTCTCATCATATCATCCAATAGCCTTGATTATAGACACTCTATATCACCCTGTCAGACAGAGATGCAGGGTACATAAATATTAAACCTTTCTGTCAGACTCACTGAGCTTTCTGCTGGAAAAAAGATACCCCTGAGATAGATTTAGTTCTCTCTCTGAGTATTGAAATATCTAACAATAACAAACGTTTGTCATGGTGAGAGGAGCGGTAATGGCTGCTGCGAGGCTGATGAGTTCAGTCGTGAGACGTACTTGTACTTGTAACCTTTTGAGAGTCAGGACGCATATCTCCACCTAAACGGTGAGTCATTCAGATGAGTCATTCAGATGATCCGATTGAATTCTTACGAATTTGAATCAGATCTGAGACCAATCGAAACGCTCGTAGTGTAAAAAATCAACCCTGTTCTTACCCTTTCATCATCTAAAATAAAGTTTACCGATGTAGTTTGCTGTAGTTTACCCCAGTTGAGAGCACTTTACCAGAAAACTGCAGAGTAGATGTTTGATAAGAATCCCTTTAAACACGATTCCATGAAAAAATTGCTGAATTGCTTTGGCCGATGCGTTACTGTACATTTGACCTGTGTCTGTCCAGATTTCACATCTACTCTTGGAGGTGTGGGTGCTCACTAGAGACAGCTGTCCGTGCTTCCTGC
>NC_085044.1:1852986-1885297 GCF_963692335.1 Osmerus eperlanus | reverse complement strand
CCCCACTCTCTCTCTCCCTCTCTCTCTCTTCTCCTCTCCTCCCATTCTCTCCCCCCCACTCTCTCTCTCTTTCTCTAAGCATAACTGAACTTTCCATTTACCTCTCTCTCTCCCCTCTGTCTGTCTCTCTCTCTTTGCTCTGTGCTTTGAACTCCCAAAACTGCTCTTTGAAGATGTGTCATAAAAACACTCTCTGGTCCTGGTCCAGTCTCTTTGATGGGGTTTGTCACTTTGTAGGAAGCTCTGAACCTTCCTGTGTAGACGGGCCAGAGTGTCTGGCCTGATCATGGATGAGGACCAACCAGGAACCAGAGGTTTCCTCCGTGCCCGGGCCAACCCAGGAAACAGCATCCCATCCCGGGCTGGAGAGCAGCGACGGTGCCTCCCCGACCACCATCACCCATCGTGCTTACCAGGGGAGAATGTCCAGCTGCGTTCAGGGCACCATCCACCTGAGCTGTGGAGAGGAGGAGGAAGAGGACGACCTGAGCTGTGGAGGGGAGGAGGAAGAGGACGACCAGAGCAGTGGACGACTCTGTTCTACAGGGATTTGGTTGCAGCAAGATTTTCTTTTTAACTGTAAAAGCCCATTTTTGTTATTTGTCTTAGGTTTCCAACAACGGTTGAACAACTGTAGTCGCTAGACAAGTTGGCTGAGCAGTCTGCGACTAGCAACTCTTCTCGGGTTCAGACCCGAGGAGGGGTGATAGTAAGAGAGAGAAAGAAAGACAGCAAGAGAGAGAGAGAGAGAAAGACAGAGAGAACTTCCGACACACTCTGTTAAACCAGTTTGATCAGCGATCTGTTTTCTTGCTGTGTGTGTGTGTGTGTGCGTATGTCTTCTCCGTATGAAACCTGTGAGACGTGGCCGTAAATCCCACCCTCCCGCTGCTCTGCTGAAGCACCCTGATACCCTGAGCCATCCTGCCTCTGACTCTCTCTCTTCTGACCACACACACCTCTCTCTCTCTTCTGACCACACACACACACCTCTCTCTCTTCTGACCTCACACACCTCTCTCTCTCTTCTGACCACACACACACACACCTCTCTCTCTCTTCTGACCACACACACACACACCTCTCTCTCTCTTCTGACCACACACACACACCTCTCTCTCTCTTCTGACCACACACACACACACCTCTCTCTCTCTTCTGACCACACACACACACCTCTCTCTGTCTTCTGACCTCACACACCTCTCTCTCTCTTCTGACCACACACACACACACCTCTCTCTCTCTTCTGACCACACACACACACACCTCTCTCTCTCTTCTGACCACACACACACACCTCTCTCTCTTTTCTGACCACACACACACCTCTCTCTCTCTTCTGACCACACACACACACCTCTCTCTCTTCTGACCTCACACACCTCTCTCTCTCTTCTGACCACACACACACACACCTCTCTCTCTCTTCTGACCACACACACACACCTCTCTCTGTCTTCTGACCTCACACACCTCTCTCTCTCTTCTGACCACACACACACACACCTCTCTCTCTCTTCTGACCACACACACACACACCTCTCTCTCTCTTCTGACCACACACACCTCTCTCTCTCTTTTGACTTCACACACCTCTCTCTCTTCTGATGTCTTTTTCTCTACATCCACCACGGCAAATGCTTGATTTGTTTATTCTTTCATCGTTCATGATCGATGCGCCTCTGAGGGTCAGACAGTGTCTGATGTTGTAACCAGGCTGAAGCACCACCCGTTTACTCCCCCGTCGGGGGTGTGGAGGTGGGGGGGAGAAAGGTCCTGACCACCCAGGACCCCCGTGGAGGGAGAGCCCTCGAAAAACTTGGGATGAACATTTGTTGAATGAAAAAAACAAACCAAAATGGAGGAGGGAGTGAGAGGTGGGAAGGTCAAAGAAGGAACAGCAGTACAGGAAAAGAGGGAGGAGTGAGAGGAAAAGGCTGGGTGGGGGGAGGGGTAGGTGACGGTAATCGTGGGCAGGATGGTGTGGATTTATAGGAGGGAGTCAAGAAGGGAAGGCGGGTGTGTGACCCTGAGGGGGGGAGGGGGGGGGGGACAACGAGTGTATAGGGAGGGTCGGTGTGGGGACTGGTGACGTCAAATACCATGTAGAGGATGTGACACAACTGTGAGCGGGGGGTGGGGGGGGGGGCGGGGGGCCGGGGGGGACAGGAAAGCAACTGGGTACAAAGTGTACTTGTGGACACTTGCGGCCTCGCTCCACTCCAGGCAGGAAGGAAGGAAGCAAGGAAGTAGGGAAGAGGAGTGACTGGTGGTCGCCGGGCTGGTCGCCGGGCTGGCCTATATTTAGCCTGAGAGGGTGGAGAGGGTGGAGGACAGTGGGGTCAGGACCAGGATGTGTTCATGTCAGTTCAGACTGCTGCTGGAAGTCTGCTCCAAGAATAATCAAGACTCTGGCTTTCGTGGCTTCCTGGGATATAACAGTTGTTTGAGTGACTCACTGGTCCTTTGAGGTAACTTTGGGGATGATAATGAAGATTATTTTATTTTTTTACATTTGATTCATAGGCGACGGTTACAATTCCATTTCTCTGTCGAAATACAAGCATTTTCTCTCAAAGTATCAGGTGTGTATTCTTACAATCGACAAAAGATCTGTTTCCAAGTGTCGTGACCAGACGGGGTTTGGGTGGACATGGTGAAGGCTGACCTGAGACCAGGCTGGGTTAGGCTGATCTGAGACCAGGCTGGGTTAGGCTGATCTGGTGTGCCCAGGATCTTGATGCTTCATGTTGTTTCAGGTGGCCAGCCCCCCACCCAGCCCCCACCCCAGCACCCCTCAGCCCCCTTACAGCCCCCCTCCCAGCCCCCAACCCACCCCAGCACCCCTCAGCCCCCCTTCCAGCCCCCCTCCCAGCCCCCACCCCAGCCCCCCTTCCAGCCCCCTTCCAGCCCCCCTCCCAGCCCCCACCCCAGCCCCCCTTACAGCCTCCCTCCCAGCCCCCCCCCCAGCTCCCTTCCAGCCCCCCTCCCAGCCTCCAGCCCCCCTTCCAGCCCCCACCCCAGCCCCCCTCCCAGCCCCCCAGCTGGTCATAGGAAGTATCCCCCAGGTGGGATTGGCGGCTCATTAGCCTCATCAAAGACGCCACTTCCCCCTCTGGGAAAACTAGCACACACTCACGCACACACACACACTCACGCACACACACACACTCACGCACTCACGCACACACTCACGCACACACACACTCACGCACACACTCACGCACACACACTCACACACCCACACACACACTGTGGTCTTTACCTGGCTCATTCACAGCTAATCTGACTGATATACAGGATGTGGGTCTCCATTAGAGAAGAGAGGAGGAGGAGTGGAGGAATGGAGGGAGGGAGATGGGGGGAGGGGGAGGGGGGGGCCTGAAATCAGATTATCCTGATCAGCAACCCCACTCTACCCACACATTTCATTCACAAGGGTCCATTAATACATTTTTATTTTTATTTTGCTTCCTTCATTTGGTGATTGGTCATAACTGCTAGTATGTCGTCAGATCTCGGGTCAGTTCCTTTCGACAACCCTCCAAGTGTTTTTAAGGCGCGTCATTCCCCTAAATCATGGAATTTCATCTTCAGAAAACAGTCGTCACTCCGGAGAACGCATGCAGCATCACACAAGTATCCCCTTCCTCCCTCCCCCTCCCTCTCTTCCTCCTCCCCTTCAAACTGCTGGCTCATAGGAAGCAGTTCTGCTGAAGTCTGAGGTGTCTTCCTGGTCAGGGTTTATTTTAGCCGTTAGCCTGTCAGCGAAGGCCTTTTGAGGCTGCACAGTGCTGATGTTCACCCCAGCGAGGCTGGGCCCTGCCTGCTGAATCAGGAGTTAAATATAGCCCTGCTACTGCTGGCGGAGGTGGAGGTGGGAGGAGCAGAAGGAGGAGGTAGGGGAGAAGGAGGAGGTGGGGGAGGAGGAGAAGGAGGAGGTAGGGGAGGAGGAGGAGGTGGGGGAGAAGGACGTGGGGGGGGGGGGGAGGAGGTGGCGGAGGAGGAGGAGGTGGTGGGGGAGGAGGCGGAGGCAGTTGTGGCTCCATGCTAGCGAAGCTAACGAAGGTCATCTCACGTCTGGATGAGTGCTGAGGGGGGCAGTAAATGCCAACTCCCTTCCTCTCTCTGCATAGCCTCCTCGTCTCCACACACACACAGACACACACACACAGACACACACACACACTTGTATGCAACAATTCCATTACCTATGTGAGTGTCCACACAGTTTGGTATAACTAACCAGCTATTGGTGAGCCACACAGTTTTGGCCAGTGTGCTTGTCTTCTACATGCTAATGTTCGACTTGATATCGTGTCTAATTCCAGCCGTGTAATTACTACCTCGTCTAGTCTGGGCTGGACTCAGCCTCTGCTGGGGCTGCAGTTCAGCAGCAGAGTGGATGTGGAAGGGACCACGGTTAGGCTGAGGAGGCCGAACCACACGTGCAGAGTAAATATGAAACACACACACGCACACACACACATTTGCCATTCGCGCACACGTGAAAACCCCCTCACACACCAGCACACAGACGACCGCAGGGCAAGACGGTGCTCACACAAGCCACCCAGTCTATCCATAACCCCCCCTCACACACACACACACACACACTAACAGAAAAACATTCTGTGTGTGTGTGCGCGTGTGCAGTCGTTTGCACTTGCCTGCGATACACAGTACATTTACATTTTACATTTAGTCATTTAGCAGACGCTCTTATCCAGAGCGACTTACAGTAAGTACAAGGACATTCCCCCCGAGGCAAGTAGGGTGAAGTGCCTTGCCCAAGGACACAACGTCATTTGGCACAGCCGGACTTAAATCGAACTGGCAACCTTATGATTACTAGCCCGATTCCCTCACCGCTCAGCCACCTGACTCCCAGTAAGAACAACAGTCTTTGTAGTGGGTCCCTAGAGCCAGGAACCTCCAAGTACCCCTCCATGGGAAGCCCCCCCCCCTCCGTCCTGCCCCCTCCCCCCCTCCGTCCTGCCCCCTCCACCCCTCCGTCCTGCCCCCTCCACCCCTCCGTCCTGCCCCCTCCACCCCTCCGTCCTGCCCCCTCCCCCCCTCTGTCCTGCCCCCTCCACCCCTCCGTCCTGCCCCCTCCACCCCTCCGTCCTGCCCCCTCCACCCCTCCGTCCTGCTCCGTCCTGCCCTCTTTGGGACCCCCAGAGTCAGCTCCTCTTTGTGTTGTATTACAGGGGTGGTTGGGGGGGGGTCACTTTTGGGGGGTATGAATGATATGTGCACACAGCTTCATGTGGAATGCCTACAATGTGAGGTGTACTGCCCCCCCACACACACCCCCTTACACACACCCCTAGCCCCCCCCCACACACACACACCCTTACACACACCCCTAGCCCCCCCCCCCCACACACACCCCCTTACACACACCCCTAGCCCCCCCCCACACACACACCCTTACACACACCCCTAGCCCCCCCCCCACACACACACACACCCTTACACACACCCCTAGCCCCCCCCCCACACACACACACCCTTACACACACCCCTAGCCCCCCCCCCCACACACACACCCTTACACACACCCCTAGCCCCCCCCTTACACACACCCCTAGCCCCCCCCTTACACACACCCCTAGCCCCCCCCTTACACACACCCCTAGCCCCCCCCTTACACACACCCCTAGCCCCCCCCTTACACACACCCCTAGCCCCCCCCACACACACACCACTAGCCCCCCCATGACAGGTCACGCTTCAACGATGGTGGCCCCCCCGTGGAGGGGAAGGTTCAGCCAGGGTCCTGTCAGCATTTTGAATACAGGTCAAAGGTCAGCTTCCACCAGGGTCCCGGCTTTGCCTCCTCATCACAGCAGGGGATTGTGGGTACCCTGTCACTGGTCCGCCCACTGGTCCCAGGATGACTGAAATCATTTAAATAGTTTAAATTGAAACCTGTTGTGCGATTGCAATGTTTGCTTGGATACGTACAAAATACAGACATTGGATCCAGGTGTATAAATATAACAATGCATATATATTAGAATGGTTTAAAAACAGTATAGCGTGGAATAACATTCTTACTCTATCACATTTCACCATTTTATTCTAGGTCGTAATATTTTGGTTGATGCGAATGTGCTGAAGAAGGATTGGGCCGACATCTGGCCTCATTAAGGTGTAACACTTCACCTAGCCATCAAATTCTTTATTTTGATGGTTGCACACACTGACACACACACACATGTGAGCACACATACACACAACCCACTAAAACACACACTCTCGTTCATCCTCTTCCTCCCGCTCAACCACATAGCCCTGTCTGCTCCAGAGCTCACAAACACACCTCCTAAAAGACCTGCTTCTGCAGCACCAGGAAGTCAATATTTGATGAGTTGAAACTACCTGTGCCTGTGTTTGAGGTGTGACTGACTGCCATGGCCTCTGAGCCCTCAGCATCTCAACAGGCCGGTCACAGGCAGACACAACAAGCACCTGCATTGTTGTTTATGTGACGGCTGTGCTGTTGTTTGCCGGAGTGAGATGTTTATTCTGAAACGTCACGTATGGCTGCTGGTGATGTTAGCTTGTACTTGTTAGTGTAACTCCGTGTAACCATCGGAAAAACAAATGACGTGGTTTGTGTTTGTATGGTTTTGCCTGTCGAATAGCCTACAACAGACTCAAATTCTGTCTTGAAAAAATAATACAGCTTTCGATGCTTTTGTGACGGTCATCCTGACAAGGAACAATATGCACATTTTAACCAGGAGTTCAAGCAACCAGCTCATCCATGTTTCCTAGACACACAGTTGTGGAAAACTTAGTGGGCGTCAACAGGAACAAACCAACCTCACTAGAAAAAAAACGTGCGTGTGTTTGTGTAGAACGATCTTTAAGGCATCGCTGTTTTTTTCCTCTGAGAAACTAGGCAAACATGACAAACCTACCAAAATACCAAGCTGCATCTTTCAACAAATGACAATGACTACAAATGTTAAAAAAATATATATGATTGACTGATCAGAGAAACTGAATGGTATTATGCTCTTGACCAAGTCCTCACAAACAATTGAGATGTGTAGGTTTAAAAATATAGGTGAGTTGTCATGGAAATCAGTGCTGTATTGGGGGGGATTAACCTTTGACAGCGTTTAAAAGCCCAAACTGGGCGCTATTCTGCGGTGGAGGGGCAGACAGTAGGATGTTAAGAAGGAAATTCACACTCATTTCCTCCTTGCGGTTTCGGTACAAGTCGGCAACATCCTGTCCCTTTGTGAATCCTGCCTGCCCTAATGCTGGCTGCGTTTCAGTGTAGGCGTCATAAACTCGTCTCTGTACTGCGCGAGAGACGGAACTCAAACAACAATTGTTGTATCAGGAAAGATCGGAAATACCCCAAGTATGAATAGAAATTGTAAGAGAATGCGTAATTATCTAAAAATGGCCTTTTAAGATTAAATCAAAACCTCGTTTCAGTTGTGTGGACTATCTGCCACATAGGCCTAAAATATTCAGTGTCTTTGTTTAATTAAGATTGGAGATAACACTGGCAATATCAACTCATATTATGGAATCCAAATTAGACAATGATCTTAAATTGTATTTTGTAAAGATGCCAACGTTTAAGATTATATGTGGGTAAGACACATTGACAATTAGAGTTTAACAAACAGATTTCGCGGTATACACAGATTACAAGCCCATAATAGCTACATTCCTCATCAAACATTTGATAAACCGGTTTGTGCTCCTACAGTACACAGTTCTAAATGATGGCGATGGCTCGGACATATGGTGAGTATTGAAGAAATTAGCATTCTTTTTCAGGTCACAGGGCCCGTAGGAAACACGAATGAGTGAATGCATACATAAATAACTAGCGTGGCGTGAGGCACATAACCGCCTCATTCATGTAATCCTTTCTGACATTGCCCTTGTGACGAAAAGCCCCCGATTCTTCCATTCATAAAATCGTGGTACCACGCTTGCGCAATGAAATTCGGAGTCCTCCCATTCATAAAAATGTAACCCCCGCATTTGAGCCCCGAGACGCTCTGCCCTCCCATTCACAAAAAAAATCTGTCGAGGCATCTGCGCAGTACGTCTTTTACCCTCCCATTCATAAAAACCAATTTCCCCCTGTAGTTGCAACATCGTATCAAAAAGCCCGTGTCTTCACCGCAGTAGGATACGCAGCGAGTGGACGGTGTTCAACAATTCTTCTCTCAATGGTTTAGAAGTCTACATGGGAGCATAATCTTGGATTGGAATATAGGCTACGTGCGGACGTCATGCTGAATACAGAAATGCGCTGCTTAAACTGAAAAAGTAAGTTAACACCTGGGATTTATAATAACGTAATAGTTCATGATTTTAAGTAGGTCGCTTTGATGGAGCATTAGTATAGGCGGATTTCGTTTCGCCTCCCCAGTTTTGTGGTGCGGTGGAAAAAAAACTCGCTCCCTTGCAACAAGCTGTTTCCATATTGCACTTTGTGTCAATGTTTAACCACGGACTAATTCCGTGTTGGTTGCGAGCGAAGATGATCGTGCGAGTTGATGAAATTGCTAATTCATTGGGCTACCTCAAAACGGATTTGACTTGATATCGTTATAAATATCCATGTTTAGCCTATAGACTACACAGAAGAAGATTAACGTCGTGGATAGAGATGGTCCTCGAGCGACCCCCCCCATAGGCTACAGCTTGTACATTACTGAGGATCGTTGCGTGACGCTTCTCTGCAGCGCGAGCGCTGGGCAGGCACATCGTGTGCATATGTCAGGTGGTTTGACCATCTCCTTTCCTCTTCATATCTAGGCTTCTCATCTTTCGATGGCATTGATAAGCCTCAGATTGACAGTCTTACGTCAGGAAGACTGGGTTAATGCTTTGGCGTGTGTTTCTCACATTTAGACGATATTATCCAAAGCGACTGGATACGAATCCGTGGCTATTACGATTGTGGTGTTTATATATCACTACTCACAGCCCAATCAGATGCGATCATGTAATTGTATCTGTCATTTAAATCATAAAGGTTTGTTCCCCATTTTCTTACGTGGAACGGTTGCTGTGTCGCGTCGCCAGTGTTTTAATGACTCAGTGCCGGTCCCACACCGAGTGGCGGAGGACACTGGACGGTCTACGGGGGACACTGGACGGTCTACGGAATCAATACGGTGCTTAAATTAGGCTAGATGATCGCCAGTTTTTTCACACTTTGACAGAAATGTCGCAACAAGTTTGTCTCTAATGTCGCTTGGTTTTGCAGCGTCGATGAACCCAGAAAAGCCCTCGACCTATAAAAACATAGGATACATTTCTCGATATGAATAACCTATTTATGACATCACCGTTTAACAAAGAAATACTTCTATGTAAGACATAGCCTATATCGATCAGCAGTGAGCTTGCATCATGAACGATATATCTCGCTGACAATTTTTGTCTCCCAGACTTTGTATAGATTACAGTTTATCTTGTGATCGGAAGAACATTCTGTTTTCTAATGATCCAACGTAAAATCAGGAATTAACCATATCCTGTAAATGTGGCTACTTTGGTTTGTAACTACATTTCAACTGTCTGTCACGCGACATGTGTCTCCGTCATTATAACAACCGTGAAATAACCATTGAAATAACCTATTATGCAGTAAACACGAAACACATTTTTACATTATTTGGCTACTCATTCATGTTTTGTGAATGGGATCTGACGGTCTATATTTACGGCCTAGCATATTTTACGAGCCGGTGGATCATTCACAAAAAGCTCCAGTCCCAACCCGTTCCTTTCGGCTTTCATTCACAAAGATTAGCTTTCTAGATGACTACAGACATGTTATGTATTCGGTTGCTGTTGGTTCAGGGACCTAGTCTTTTTTTAAATATAAAAACGAGCACATATCTGGGTCATGAAGTTGATTGGAATCAAGGTTATTCTTTGACAAAGTAAATGTCAAATATATATATTTGTCATTAAATGTCAGATCAGGGCCTATGCAATACATCGACTTGCATGTAGGCTACATCAGAAAAAAATGTGAATGGTTATTTTCTCCAGTATCCTTTATGCACATTAAATGAGATGTTTGAAGCTGGTCTGTGGTATAAAGTCTACCAGGCACTCTGATGCAATACAGAACAATAGAAAACCCTGCTTATAAAGATTCCACAGAAGGCTTATTATATAGGGTTCACTTTAGAATCCTTGGTGTTCCTTCTAGGCTCCAGAAGTGTCATACGGAACTGTAAAGATTCCAAAACGGATCTGGGAGCATTTTAGCCTTTACAATCTAGAATGTAAATGCAGGTTTGGAATTACGGGGGGCTTGGGGGGGGGGTTTGACCCCCCTAATTAAGACTTGGACCCCCCAAAAGAGGTAAAAACAACAGGTTGGGGGGGTCGATACACGTTTTGTAGATGGTGGATCCCTTTCAACAGAGAACGATTTGAAATCTTAGACGAGTCTAGTGTCTTGATCCAGATTTGGATACCCTGTCCCAAAATTAGGTTAGATAGATATTGTGTTTCTTATGCCAGTTCTGATAGTCTAAGATGTATATGTTTTCATTGGGAGGTACTGACGAGATATGATTTCCTTTCCTGCCGACCGAAAGATCGCTTTATCCTCTCTTCCACTATTGTGCTCCGAAGACAATATCCCATATTTGTCTGGACAATCCAATTTTACAGTTTATTACATGCTATTCTAGTTTTATTGCCCTGTGTGCGGGGTTGTTGCAGCTGTTCTGACCTTCCTGTGCCTCCCCCCCCCACCTCCAACCAGGCCGGCTGGACGTTGAACTGTGTGCTGCATGAGGGACGCCAGTCTCCAGATGGAGTCCAGGGTTCCCCAGCACATCCCAGGGGTGTCTCCCTCCCTCATCTCCCAGCCTCTGCTGGACAGCATGGTGCCTTACGGACGCCTCCAGCACACCATCTTCCCCATCGACCAGATGAAATCGTCCCACGTGGAGAACGACTACATCGACAGCCCTGCCGTCGTGTCCCAGCAGCCGACCAGCCAGAAGGCCTCCCAGCGGGCGCTGCCCCAGCACCACCCCCAGGAGAGCCTGCTGGGCGCCCCGCACCCCCACCACCCCCACCACCACCTGGGGCGCTGCGAGCCTCACCCTCACCACGACGCCACCACCCACCCCTGGATCTCCTTCAGCGGGAGGCCCAGTTCCATCAGCAGTAGCGGCAGCACCTCGTCGGACCAGAGACTTCTGGACCACGCCGCCCCCAACCCCGTCGTGGACCTCCACCCAGCCACCATCAACACCCGGGCCCCCGGCTCGGAGCCCAAGGTCCTCACCTCCTCCTCCTCCACCTCCTCCACCTCCTCCACCTCCTCCTCCAAGGCCCTGGACCTAAAGGCTGCGGCAGTGGGCCAGCCAGAGGGCACGGCGATCCCCACCTCCCCGGCGGAGAAGAGGCACCGCCTGCTGTGCGAGAGGTGCGGGAAGTGCAGGTGCACGGAATGCACCTTGCCCAGGGCGCTGCCGTCCTGCTGGGTGTGCAACCAGGAGTGCCTGTGCTCGGTGCAGAGCCTGGTGGACTCGGCCACCTGCATGTGCCTGGTGAAGGGCGTCTTCTACCACTGCACGGAGGACGAGGACGACGAGGGCTCCTGCGCCGACAGACCCTGCTCTTGTTCCCAGTCCAACTGCTGCGCCCGCTGGTCCTGCATGGCCGCCGCCTCCCTGGTCCTGCCCTGCCTTGTCTGCTACCTGCCCGCCATGGGCGTGGCCAAGCTGTCGCAGAGGTGCTACGACAGCGCCAGGCGGCCGGGCTGCCGTTGCAAGGCGCCCCAGCAGGCGTGCAAGAGCGGGGAGGCGGGCGCGGAGAAACAGCAGCAGGCCTCATGATACGTGAAGGTGTGCGGCCTTAGCTCCGAGCTTGTTCTGGAGAGGACGATCCCTCCCGCCTTATAGCCACCCACCCACCTACCCACAGACCCTGCTCTTCCTCCGGGACTTCTCTGATACTATGGTACTTGCATCCGGGATCCGACTCTGTACCCGGGTGTGGTTGTCGTCGACGAGACGGCACCAGCCGGAGTGGGCCAGGTGGATGGATGGTGGTGGAGGTTGCCAGCCCCCCCCCCTGACCTTCCCCCCCCCCCCCCCCCAATCCCCTATTTTCTCCTCCAATAGAAGCCCATCCTTTAGGTGGGAACTGAATGGTGGACTACTGTTGTGTTTCTGAACGGGCTGAATGCGTAGGTCACCGTCCCTCTCTCAATGCTCAGTATGTGCCCCATCGCTTCAGTCCTGACGGGGCGAAGGGCGAACCGTCGAAGAGAACCGCTCTGGTCCAAAGCAACACTCCCCTCCTCCCCCGCCCCCCTCCTCAAAAAGTCCCAAACTGTCAGTACCCAGAGTAGTTTAGGACGTCGGTCACATCGAATGATCAGTCATATTCCGCCCCGGTGTATGGCTTTAAGAACCCACACGTCTTCCTCTTGTTGGCTTGATGTTTTAAGAGCGTTTTAAGGTGACAAGTAGAGAGGCAACATTGTGTGGCTTTGGCAACACTCCATGTCCGTTTTTTTTATATATATATAAGTATATACATATTCTCACATGTTCTCTAGTCGGCAATGGCAGGTTATAGATTCCATGTGGGAGATAATCACATTCAACGTCCCTATATTGGGACTAAACATGCTAAAGATGCTAACGCCATTAAGCTAGCTTTCACGAGATCACCTCAGAGAATGCATGTGTGTTCATGCTCTGCATGGTCTAGTGTAATGGTTAACCCCAGTGCTAGATGTTGATGTCGTAGAGAAACTGAAAAAAAAGGAAGAAAAAAAATGAAAAACACAACCTTCTCAGGGATTGCAGGAGCTCTTCGTGAGTATAACTTGGCCTAGCACGATAAAACTGCCTAAAAGCCTAAGGGGCTTCCCTTTGCACACCAGGCAAAGAACAGTTTTAGAGAGAAAAAAAAGGGCAAAAAGGCAATTGTGAATTATTTAACTCGAGTAAGCTAAGAGAAGAGAGAACGGCCAGCAGAACGTAGTGATAAGAATGCGGAGAAGGTACAGTGAAGTTGTAGTAGTGTTGTGTCTAGCCAGCCTTAGTTCAAATCAAACCTGCCACTTGCACAACCTTTTTCAAATGAAGCGCACCCCTTAGAATGGACTTAAAGCACAGTGTCAAGTACCAATGCTAAGTGTATTTGACCTAATTCTGTGAACTACTTTTAGTCCACAATGTATCCCTCCTCCTTCCTCAAATTCTAATTATTTCGCTACAGAGTTTGTCTCATAGAAGATAACTATCTTTGTTTTCACAACGTCTTTTTTATTGTGGCTTGCATGATATTCCTAGGACTTTGCCAAAGGAGTAGTGTAGCTTGTTTTCCGTCTGAAGGGTCACAGTTATTATGCACTCTCGCCAAATGGTTAGATTGCAGTTGCTCTTAAAGGTACGGTACCCCTTTTTTCGCAGTTTGCGGCCTTTTGGCATACAAATGATAGTCACTGTCTCTATATAGATTTTTTCTTCATTTTTCTTTCACTTCGGTTAATTTCAATGTCCCCCACGAACATAAGTACCCTCACTTGCTAATCCCTGTACTTGTATTGTTGCACAAAGCTGAAAACACAGGAAAAAAACACTGTCCTTAGTTTTGAATGTATAAGGCAATATTTTCAATTGTTTTGCAATTCAATCCAAGAGAAGGTGCCAAAAGTGAGAATTATTGGGAAAATTGCAAACGTTTTGACAATATGTTGGAAATAGACCTTTAGCAGGTCAGACGTTCTTACTGTAAATAGTTTCAAGACAATTGTCTTATTTAGAAGAGTTTTAAATGTCCTTGAAAAATGCATGGTACATTATAACTACAATTCAGTACAAAATACATAGAGATACATTAGATATATATTTTGGGGGTAAAAGTGTTGAGGTCGAGGGGGGAGGGGGGGATGAGACAGTTAGTCTTTCTATCAAAAGCACTTGATTTCGAAAAGTGTGCCCGGGCAATAAAAATACCTCTGTTTATGCGGTCCACACCTTGTACGCAAGGCAGAGCCAGAGCTAATTCCCAGTTTCTCCCCTCTCAACTGTGGACTCACTGAAGGAATACAATCTCAGTCTATCCGGATCAACCCATTTCCTGGCTGCTGTTTGTGCTCAGTGTTGCAACTCTCTCTCTCTTTCTCTCTTTCTCCCTCCTTTCTCAAAGTCGTACCCTGGGCTTGATTGACAAACACAGCTGCCGTGCGTAAACTTGTCAAACCTCCGGCAGGAGGGAAAGAGAAATCTCTCTCTCCACACACACATTCCATTCCATTTGGTTAAGAGAGGATCTCTGGCTTTCTCAAGTAGTTTTCTCCCATTCTGTCTCTCACCATGACCCGAGTCAAAATCCTCACTTCCTCAGTTACCTGTCATTACCCTATGGCTCGCTAGCTTGTTGAGGTCATTAATTATCACCTACAGTAACACGCTGAACGAACCCTGCTGTTTTGGTTAGAATGCTGTGACGTAGGTCCCCTCCTTTGAAGTGGCACAACAAAATGTCCCCACTCAATCACAATAACCATTACTGCTGGCTGATGCTATCCAATTCCTTTGCCATTGCAATGTCAACTTTGAGGATTTTTAAAAAAGTGCTTTGTTTTGTTTAAGTATAACGGAAAAAAAATGATAAATCTCACATATAAAAGTTTCCCTTTATAGATATATTTATTTTGAAGTTCTATTTTATATAGTATTTATTTAGATGCCAACTTTTGTTTGTGAAGAAAGCTTATGTTGAAATGGAATGTACAATGACAATGGAAAATATATATTGTTAAATATAACTTTTCTGTGGTATGTTTTCTTGTTTACCCATCATATTAATATAATAATAACATCACTCATATTCAAAGAGTTGGTTGCTGTTATATATCAAGACAAAACCAACACATTACCTTTCAAATTGAACACATTAGTACATTAGCGTGTCATCATTCAAAAAATCTATTTTTTTAGTTTGAAATGAAGTCAACTTAATACTGTCAAGTAAGTATATTTATACAATGTACATATTTTACTCCTTTAGCAGACACTTCTATCCAAAGCAACATACAAATGGAGAAAATAGACAGTACCCGGATCAGAAGCGCAGCCAGGCAGTAAAGTCAAATGAATACTGAAGTCAAGTTCAAGTCACACACACACTCCACAGTACAGTTATTTAGTTCTGGTGGTGTGAAGTATGGAGTTCTTGGTTGAAGGTTTGAGGTGAAAAACAGCCCAGAAACTGTTCTCTGAGGATGAAATTAAAACGGTTAATCACGTCAAAATCAGAACGCTTGGTGGGTTTCATGATTGTCACTTAAACTCACTGGCTTCCCACGTTTCCGGCCTTGCTGGTTTCGACAGTAATATTGTCATATAAACCTGTGGTGAGCCACACGTCACTGCAGCCAGAACAAGCAGCTTGACCTTACATTTTCCGGAAAGAAAATATTACATAAGTTACGGCTAATAACTCACACACACACACACACACGTTCATAAGTTCCCTCCACACCAAAGGCCAATCAAAATGAAAGATTAGGCGTGTGGATGTGTGTGTGAATGAAAGATTAGGCGTGTGTGTGCGTGTGTGTGCGTGAATGAAAGATTAAGCGTGTGTGTGTGTGTGTGTGCGTGTGTGTGCGTACGTGTGCGTGTGTGTGTGTGTGTGAGAGAGAGACTATACTAAGTTAATCCCTATTTGGTTAAAGAAACATGAGACCTTCTAATTATCACTGACGGTTTACAGTCACGGTGTGACAGCAAGGGTTGGAGAGAGAGAGAGAGAGAGGGAGAGAGAGAGAAGGGAAGAGAGATAGAGGGGAAGAGAGAGAGAGGGGGGGGGGAAGCGTTCCTTTTCCTTCACCCCTTTCTCCCACTTGGGCCCACCTGGATTGCTGTGCCCCCCCATCCCCCCAACGGCCCCCCGACCCCCCCTTCCGCCCTGATCGTTTCCTGGGTGTTTACGCGTGCACCTGGGGGGGGGGGGGGGGCGGGGGGAAGGGGGGGTGGAGAGGTGCTGAGTTGAGTTCTTCTCCTGGCGGAAAGAATACTTCCTAGCAGATGCCCCCAGGCCCCGGGGGGGTGGGGGTGAGGTGGGGGGGGGGGCAGGGGGGGGCAGGGGGGGCTGCTTTGTTCCAACAGGTGAGATCTGAGAGGAACCATCCTGTTTACCTGCCTGTCAGTCACTGCCTTCACCTTATCCTGAGCCGGTACACACACAGAGAACACACAGAACACACACATACAGAACACACAGAACACACACACACAGAACACACACACACAGAACACACACACGTCCACCTCTACTCCACCCCACACCACACACCAGCCCTCTAGAAACCTCCAAGACCACCACACACACCTTCACCTAGAACCCAAACCACGGCACATGCCTGGTAGAGTAGAAAAATGGGTGTGTATAAACATGGGTGTGTATAAACATGGTATAAACATGGGTGTGTATAAACATGGTATAAACATGGGTGTTTATAATCATGGTATAAACATGGGTGTTTATAAACATGGTATAAACATGGGTGTGTATAAACATGGGTGTGTATAAACATGGTATAAACATGGGTGTTTATAATCATGGTATAAACATGGGTGTGTATAAACATGGTATAATCATGGGTGTGTATAAACATGGTATAAACATGGGTGTTTATAATCATGGTATAAACATGGGTGTCTATAAACATGGGTGTGTATAAACATGGTATAAACATGGGTGTGTATAAACATGGTATAAACATGGGTGTGTATAAACATGGTATAAACATGGGTGTGTATAAACATGGTATAAACATGGGTGTGTATAAACATGGTATAAACATGGGTGTGTCTCAGTGTGTTAGAGTAGTCTTGAAGGAACGCTATGAGCTGTTGTCAGGTGTCTGCAGAGTGAGTCTCCGTTGATCTGTGGGACAGCGGGAGTCTTCGAGGAGGTCACTGTACAACGTCGTAAACAAGGTCGTCACACCCCTCCACACACAGGAAAACTCAACTGTCTAGGTTTTCTTTTCAGCCCACAAAGTAACAGTCCTGATTTACTGTCGTTTCACGAGTTGAGTTATGTTACAAAAGGATTTGGATGAAAATTAAGTCAAGGAGACACTTGAGGGTAAGAAATTCGGATCGGAACGAATGTGACGTGACAGTGTGCTGTGTTCTCATGTGTACTCTGTTCAGAGATGGGACGTAACCAAGTACAAACACTTTGTACTTAAGTTGAATTTTCTGGCATCAGTACTTTACTTTCCATTTTTTTTTCTGACAGCTTTTTACTTTCACTCCTTAAATGTTTTACTTCACTTTACCTTACATTACTTTAGTTATACTGTTATCACACTGTTATCACACTTATCACACTGTTATCACACTGTTATCACATTGTTATTACACTGATTACACTGTTGTTACACTGTTATTATGTTGTTATTACACTGTTGTTACACTGCTATTCCACTGTGATTACACTGTGATTACACTGTTGTTACACTGTTGCAGAGATGGGAAAATTATATTTCCATTTCTGCTGCTGTCCTTTCTGTGTTCCGTTGTTTTTAGAGGGAAGTTTGATGGAGCTGTTTGTGTTTAGCCTTTAGTTTAGCGAGTTAAACCCTTCCTTGTTGATCCGGTTCAAGTAAACGTCCCTTTCACAGACGTTGTGGATGACATACCGCCACAGTCCTCGCCACATCTGGTCTAGCACTCATCCCCCCCCCCCCCCCCTCCACCCCTCCTCATCCCCCTCCTCTCCCTCTCTCTTCCTCTCTCTGTTTCTCTAAACTCTCCCTCTTGTTCCCCCCCTCTCTCTGTCTCTCTCTTCCTCTCTCGCCCAGTCTGTACAAGCAGTGAATACAGATGACATGCACTGGAGAGTCAAACAAAAAGTGCCTTGGAATGATTTGTGAGACCAGGGAATTGGAGGGGAGATGGTTGGGGCCTTTTCCTCCGGGACGTTTGCAGGTCTGCAGGAATGCACGTTCCTCGGGGAGGAAATGGCAAGTGCACGCTGTTTGGAAATGGAACCCTGACATTTTGACCTGCAGATTGCGAAAGTTGCTCTGTGTCCCTGTGAGCCCTGCTCTCTCTCTCTTTTTTTTATTTCTTTCTCTCTCTCCTTTCGCTCACTTCTCGTCTACTCGTTCTCTTCAATTCTTTCTCTTACTGTCTCTCTCTCGTTCTTTCCTGCTCCAATTTCTCTCTCTCTCTGTCTCTCTCTCTCTGTCTCTCTGTCTCTCTCTCTGTCTCTGTCTCTCTCTCTGTGTCTCCCTCTCTCTCTCTCCCTTTCTGTCTCTCTCTCTTTCTGTCTCTCTCTTCGGGAGGCGAGTGAACCAACATGTGACTGGGAGACTTCAACACAGGAGGGACACACACACTTCAACACTCCTTCAGTAAGTTTCCTTAAGAGACGAGAGAGGAGAGGAGCAAGTTGGGGTAACAGAAGGGGATGGGGGGGGTGGAGGGTGGCGGGTGAGGAAAGTGGTGTGGTAGGCGGGAGGGAGAAGAGCCAGGGAGAGATAGAGAGAAAGGGAGATGGATTTGAGAGCTCGCCAGGAAGTTTTCCGGGCTGCAGCGTGGGCCAGACTCCTGTTCTGCTGCGGGCCGCGAGGCTTCTGACGAAGGGGTCCGACAGCAAACAAAGAGCCACTGTCCTACATCACTTCCCCTCTGCCGAGGCCGTCCAGACCGGCCCTTATCGGCATTCACTCGCCCCCCTCCCCCTCCCCCCCCCCCCCCCGCGGGTGACCCTCACATGCTGCCTGCTGTAAAACGCTTCTCACAACGCCACAGAGGCCGGCAGGAGAGACACAGCAGGTCCTGTTCCCAGCTCCGTCGCTGCACAGAGACTCGACACACACACACACACAGCCCACACACACACACACAGAGCCCACACACACACACACACACAGAGCCCACACACACACACACAGAGCCCACACACACACACACACACACACACAGCCACGAGGGCTGGCTCTCGCGCACTGGCCTGCGGTTCTTCACAGAGCAACAAAAAAAACGTTTGTTCCTGCTGTTTGAACCTGTCAAGGAGTTCTGAATGTGTTGTGCAGGACTGTCTTGTGTATGAGAAAAATATATCTGTTCGTACCAAACAGAAACCTCTGTAATTATAGCGATTTTTCTATTCGATCTATTCTATTGCGTTCAATTTGATTATTTACTGTTCTGTTCTATTATATGCTGTTGTATTGTATTACATTCCGTACTGTTCTGATTTATTCGGCAAAACAAACTGGTTGATTCCTAGCAGACAGGAATCTTAATGAACAGCTTGCAGCAGCTCCATGGACTCAGCATCCAGTTGTCTGGTGTTTGATACTGTAGGAAGTGTGGTGTCATCTCATGGTTGTCTTTCCTCTCTGCAGGAATGTCTTGCGCCTGAGGGGAACATACATGTATAAAAGAACTGCAGAGATTCCCCTGACACACACACACACGTGTACACTCACACACGCACACATTACACACACACTTCTTGTGCTGTGTGAAAACCAGCTCCTCTACTAAGCCCGTGTCCCCCGGGGCGATGAAGAGGCCAAAAGAGAACAGAACTGAACCCACCAAACTTGGCTCCCGACCCCACCGCGCCGAACACGCCCCCTTGGAACCAGGCTGCCGAGCATTCCTGGTGAGAGCGATGTCAAAGCCAAGCACTTCCCCTGGACCGCAGCCAGGGAAACCGCAATAACATTTCATACATATATCTCTCACACACAAACAGAACACTGTTGCAAAACACTGTTCTCTCTCTCTCTCTTTCTCTCTGTCTCTCTCTCTGTCTCTCTCTCTCTCTGTCTCTCACACACTCTCTAACACTCTCTCTCTACCTTTCCCTCTCTCTATCTCTCCCTCTCTCCATATCTATCTTTCACTTCCTCCCTCCATCTCTCTCTCACCCACATTTGCACTCTTTTTGACTTGTCATGTTGTTTGCCAGGTAGTGTTGCAGTTCCACGGCGTATTCTGTTCTACAGAACAAACCCCTCTCGGGAATTCAAAAGAGGAAGTTCCTAATCCTGCCTCTCTAGGACAACAGCCAGTCTTTGAATAATAAAGCCTGTATGAAGAGACCTGTGCACCAAAACAGAGTTTAAACTGGAGACCAAAACGCAAACAGGGTGTTCCGATGTTCATTTTGAACAAATGGAATAACCCTAGCCAAAGCAGTGGGCAACTGTCAGGGCCCTTTAGGCCCTCAGAAAGGCCTAATATATTCTAGAAATATATATTTTAAAAGTAATCTGTTCTAATTTTATTTTATCAATTCATAATTTGACAATCTAAAGACAATGTTTCTGAAATAAACCTTTCAATCTTGCCTATTCAGTTTGTGTTGGAATGTGAAGAGTTAAATGAAAAAATCCCCTTTTGTCACCCTATCAGAATTTTGCTGCCTCCGTTATTGGGAGGAAAATGCTATGCAGCTCTGTGATTGGTAGTACAGTTATGAATTTACAGATTAGTAGTAATTCAATGGAGGACTAATTTCCACTGACAGTAAAATTGACCAATCATATCTTCCCTCTAAATGGGTGGGCTTTGTTATCGCTAACTTTATGACAAGTTCCGCCCGCTGTGGAGAACGCGATCACAAGCTAATAAACTAGCTAACGTAACGTTAGCTTGTTCGTTCACTTCACAATGGAAGCCGCGAGTAACGTTACCGCTAGTGAGGAGGACATTGTTTCACATTTGTTATATGCGCCGTTTTCAAGATTAACTTTTAATGAGAAATTGGAGTGACTCGGCAAAGGAAGACCTACACCAGAACTTAATTTTGTGCAGAAAACCAAAGCTCATCAAAGGTAGGCTATGTTATTTAAAAACTTTTCGGCTGCCGTGCCACCGGCCGCCGTGCCACTGTTTTGTAGCCCTAGCCTATATGTTATAGTGTTGTACCGAATGACCGGTCAATCTGTAGGCTAAATGTACCAACGCAACGTAATTGTGGCTGCCAAAGAGATGACATGGCAGGCTGGAAAATCAAAGCTTCCATCATATGTCAGTTCTCTGTTCTGCTGAGGGCATTAGATGACTCCTCCCACAACATTGAAATGCATTGTGGGAAATGTAGTCGGGGTACCAGTTGTAGCCTAGGCTGTAGCGTTAGCGTCTTAGCTCCATTGTCCATGACCTCCTGACCTGCATTGTGTTGCGTCTTTGTGTCAAAGCTGTCTGAGATGTCGTCACCCAACTGCGGAGCCGCTAAGCTGTCAGGGAGAGAGGCATTCACCTGAGGTGAATGCCTCTGCATTGTTGTGAGTGCTCACCTAGTTAGCGACCGCTGTTAGCTGTTAGCTCAGCTACTTCATGACCTGGGGGGGGGAGGATCAGTGTGGTAACAGTGTGCATTGCCTGTGTGTGTGTGTGTCTGTGCATGTGTGCGAGCTCACTTGCGTGCGTGTGCGTACTATTGCGTGTGCGTGTTTGCTTGCAGGCATGCTTGCCTGTGTATGTGTACCATTGTATGTGTGTGTATTTGCATGTGTGTGTGCAAGCTCACTTGCTTGTGTGTGTATGTGTGTGTACCATTGTGTGTGTGTGTGTGTGTACTATTGTGTGTGTGTGTGTATCTAGAACAGAGGATCAGCTGTCTCTCCACCCCCCCCCCCCCCTCCCCTCCCTCCCCCCTCTCCGTGCCTGCATGAGCTTCTCTGTTGTCTCGGAACAAACACAAAGGCTGGCCAAACACACTGGGTCACAGACACAGGAAGTCCTTATGTAACAGGTATGACTTCACAGGAAGCCAGGGGCCTGCCTTTGGAGCACAACGACGCCTTGTTACCACGCCGACGAAAAGAGGCACGGGTGTGTGTTTCGTTTGTCCCGCTGGTTCCTCCTCTGTGTGTGTTGCGGGGGGGGGGGGGGGGGGGGCCCATCTGATAGGGGCCCTGGGGGAGGGGGCCCTGGGGTGGGGGGCCCTGGCAGCCAGTCTGTCGCCCCTGGGGCCCCTGTAACTAAGAACAGCTCACTTATATATTGACCAGAGATGTATTGAGCAGCAACACAACGTGAGAGAATGACAACAGATATTGCAGATATTGTAACCACCGGTCGCAACCAAGGCTACACCAGACCCAGTAGACGACCAGCTACACCACACCCAGTAGACGACCAGCTACACCAGACCCAGTAGACGACCAGCTACACCAGACCCAGTAGACGACCAGCTACACCAGACCCAGTAGACGACCAGCTACACCACACCCAGTAGACGACCAGCTACACCACACCCAGTAGACGACCAGCTACACCAGACCCAGTAGACGACCAGCTACACCAGACCCAGTAGACGACCAGCTACACCAGACCCAGTAGACGACCAGCTACACCAGACCCAGTAGACGACCAGCTACACCACACCCAGTAGACGACCAGCTACACCAGACCCAGTAGACGACCAGCTACACCACACCCAGTAGACGACCAGCTACACCAGACCCAGTAGACGACCAGCTACACCAGACCCAGTAGACGACCAGCTACACCAGACCCAGTAGACGACCAGCTACACCACACCCAGTAGACGACCAGCTCTCCGCTCAGTCAGCTAGGGACGAGTCAGGGATCCTCAATCCCCCCGATCACACCGACACGCTGGGCTGCTCTCCTGACCCTCCCTCCCGGCCGCCGGAATGTCTCACGCAACAAGGAAAATCGCCATGCCAACACTTCCCCAAAACATCCCAGAGAGACGTCTCACTGAGATCCGCACACACACACACACACACACACACACACACGTCTACCACAACGCTACCTCCCCAGGCTGGCCTCGCCGTGGGAACCAGAGGGGCACAGCGGGCCGGTGACAGTTTGGCACCTCTGAGTGAGGATGAGTCGGCACATCTCACCCCAGTTCCACTTCTGCTTTTAAACCTGCCGGGCCTGTCGCCCCCCCTCCCTTCGGTCTCTGGGCCTGTCGCACCCCCTCCCTTCGGTCTCTGGGCCTGTCGCCCCCCCTCCCTTCGGTCTCTGGGCCTGTCGCACCCCCTCCCTTCGGTCTCTGGGCCTGTCGCCCCCCCTCCCTTCGGTCTCTGGGCCTATCGCACCCCCTCCCTTCGGTCTCTGGGCCTGTCGCCCCCCCTCCCTTCGGTCTCTGGGCCTGTCGCCCCCCCTCCCTTCGGTCTCTGGGCCTGTCGCCCCCCCTCCCTTCGGTCTCTGGGCCTGTCGCCCCCCCTCCCTCGGCTGGTCTCTGCTCTGACCAGCAGCTGGTCACGGCGCCTGGCTGAACAGGGCATTGGCGGATGTGGGGGAGTTCCCAGAAGCAGTGGAGCTGGCTAAATATACACCGTGACCACAGGGAGCAGAGATG
Organism: Osmerus eperlanus; assembly: GCF_963692335.1. NCBI lineage: Eukaryota > Metazoa > Chordata > Actinopteri > Osmeriformes > Osmeridae > Osmerus > Osmerus eperlanus. The sequence continues at coordinate 1,861,924 of NC_085044.1, read as the reverse complement.
GTGGGTTATGGGGCCGGCAGGTTCCAGGGGGGGTGGTGGTGGTGGTGCAGGGGGCCGACTGGGCCCCGGAGGGGGGCAGGAGGAGTGTGGGCTTCCCTGGCTGGGGCTGAGCCTCCGGGGCTTCGGTGTGGAGGATGTGGTGGGTCACAGTGAAACGATGGAACGGTTCAGAGACACATCCTTCAGCACCCTAACCCACGACCATCCGATATTGGATTAGCGCCGTTTAATCTCTCCCTCACTCTTTTCCCACGTTCGCCTGGGCAGTGTTTTCTTCACCACCTTTCACCACCTCCTCTGTTTCTGTCTTAAACACCTCTCCCATTTTCTCTTCCTCTCTTCCTCCCTCTCTCTCTCTTCCTCCCTCCCTCTCTCTCTCTCCTCTCTCTCCTCCATGCATTTATCTCTCCCGTGTTGCTTTCTCACCTCTTTTGCTCCCTCTCTCCATTAAGCCTGTGGAAAAAGAGATTGGAGAAGGGGGGAGGAGGGATGGGGAGAGGAGAGGAGGGGAGAGGAGAGGAGAGGAGGGGAGAGGAGGGGAGGAGAGAGGGGAGGAGAGGTGTTTTTTATAGTCCAGTGCATGGGCCTGAGGATTTCCTTTCTTTTTCAGAGAGGATCAATAATGCCCTTCCTGTCTACCGGTCAGACTAGTACTGCCTTCCTCTGTCCCTCTCTCTCTCTCCCATCCCCCCCCCCCACCCCCCCTCCCCCCCCCTCTCTCTCTCTCTCTCTCTCTCTCTCTCTCTCTCTCTCTCTCTCTCTCTCTCTCTCTCTCTCTCTCTCTCTCTCTCTCATCTCTCTCTCTCTCTCTCTCTTTAAATATTCCCTGCCTCCCTGCCTCTCCTCTCTCCTTTCTCTCTCCCTTCCTTTCTCCCTGCCTCTTTCCTCTTCCAGGGAGCACCTGCTAGGCCATGGTGGCCCAGACAAAGGGCTCTCTGTCCAGCTGCATAATGGTGGCCGGGGCCCCTTAACCCAAGTCTGCTCTGGCAGTCCCATAGTCCCGTTCAGCACAGCATAGCACAGGACAGCACAGCACAGCATAGTTCAGAATAGTTGGGCGCAGCAATGGATGTATGCCAGACAGTGTGAACACGAGGAGGAGGAGGGGGGGTTGTTTCTGTACACAGGTTGGTTGGCATGAACAGAGCGCTGAGGCATCCATCATTTTTACTGTGTGTTCCTGCTTCTACCTGTTCCGATGGCTGTGAGTGTTCCTGTATCCACAAGGGATATATGTGTGTGTGTGTGTGTGTGTGTAAATAATGTATCTACATTAATCTCAGCGGACGTGACTCAGGAACGGCCTCTGTCGGAACCCGAGTTGTGAGAACATGAACAAACAGCCGTGGACACAAACACACAGAGGAGAGGGAGAGAGGGGAGGGGGAAAGAGAGAGATAAGAGAGAGAGAGAGAGAGAGAGAGAGAGAGAATGGGAGAGGGTGAACTAGAGGGAGAGAGAGAAAGATAGAGAGGGAGAGAGAGAGGGAGACTGATCAAATATTTAGACAGGATGTTTTTTTCAGTGGGAAAAAGGAGGCAGGTCAAAGGTTAACCAGATCAAGAAGGAAAACACCTTCTGGAGGACAAACACTCACACACTCACGATCATGCACACACAAACAAACACACACACGGAGCACACACGCACACACTTTCCCTCTCGCATGCAGGTGCGGAGACCGCACGTCGGAGTGATGTGGAGCGACCTGGTTTCACCCCGGGGTCGTTAGCGGTGGCGTGAAACTGCCACAACGGCGCTCCCTGTTTAGACTCCCGTACCCTTCCTTAGCAACAGCAACACGACCCGTTACAAACGAAACGACAAATACAGCGAACGTGAACGATGTGAGGACTCGACATGACGTCTCGCTTCAGAGCACTCTCACGCAGGTTGTGCCGGGTGCAAGGCGACCGCGTAGCTTCGATCCAAACAGCAGTGGTCGTCTCCGACACGCAAACCAAAGGTGCTTCTGAAACGGAACCACAAGGAACACTACACACACCATCGGCTTGACAACAACCTTTGTTTCCTGTCAGATAGGAAGCCCACATTCAGGGACTCCAAATGAATAGCGCGGCGAGCAGGGGAAAGGGAGTGTTGCACGACGCACCAGCCGATTGGCCGGTCAGAGTGGAGGCGTCCCCAGTGGGGTTACTAATGAGGCGCTGATTGTAAGCACAGTTTCATCCTGCCCGCCAACAATAGCTCCATCTCCACCTTCGCTGCACCGCCCGCACTCACTGTCTTCCTTTCATCTGTCTGAAGGAGGTGTGTGTGTGTGTGTGTGTGTGGTAGTGGGGGTATGGGTGTTCCTGAGAGTTAAAAAACTGTATTTGCATTTCGAGTTAAGAACAAACTAGTCTTGTACACAATATCAAGTTAATTCCATCTGTAATATCCAACTAAATATATTGTATGTATAATATGACATTACGTAATACCATATGTCAAATGGTGGTGTGTGTGTGTGTGTGTGTGTGGGGACCCAGGAAGCCTTGAGGGTGAGGCCTGGCTGCTGTTTGTTATGGAGGAAGCTGTTAGCTCTCTCTGTCTTCCAGAACTGCCGGAGCCAGACACACACACACACACACACTCAGGCACACACACTCTCTCTCTCACACACACATACTCTGTTGTCTGTGTGCTTCTGCTCCATCATGTTCAGTTCATCCTTCTCTCTCTCCTTCCTCTGACTATCTCCCTGTCCCGCCCTCTTTCTCTCTCTCTCTCTCTCTCTCTCTCTCTCTCTCTCTCTCTCTCTCTCTCTCTCTCTCTCTCTCTCTCTCTCTCTCTCTCTCTCTCTCTCTCTCTCTCTCTCTCTCTCCGTTCCTCTCTCTCTCTCTCTCTCTCTCTCTCCGTTCCTCCCTCTCTTCTTTTCACTCGCCTGAGGTTTCCTTCAGTCATTTGACATTTTCACCACATCCAGTTTGGTTTCTCGCTGGAGTCTTGGCTGGGAGCAGAGAAGGGGCTTTTTCTGGAGCCTTCTCCCCCCTGCTAAGGCTCTCTCTGAGGGCCCCCGAAGCACATGGCCACCGTCCCAGAGGGATGGAGGTGGGGGTGGGGTGCGGTGGAGGGGGTAGGATGGGGTGGGGTTGGTGTATTGGTCCCTGGTTGGGGTCCAGGGCTGGTTCTAAACCAGGGCAAACATGGTCAGGCTAGGGAACATGGCGGTAGGCTCCCTCCATCCCCTCCCTTTCTCCCCCCCTTCTCTCCTTCCCTCCCTCTGTTCCTCCCATGTCGGATGTAAACACCAAACCGCTGGAGACCTAGAGACGTTTCATTTAGCAATTTGTACTTGTGTTCCCCAAGCTAACCCAAGCTAACCTTATCCTGTAATCCTGAGAGACAGACAGAGAGACAGACAGAGAGACAGACAGAGAGACAGACAGAGAGACAGACAGAGAGACCGACAGAGAGACAGACAGAGAGACAGACAGACAGAGAGACAGACAGACAGAGAGACAGACAGACAGAGAGACAGACAGACAGAGAGACAGAGAGAGGAAGGAAGAAAGAAAGAAACAGAGAGAGAGAGCTGCCACATCCTCAGGCTTGTGTCTCAGGCCAGCTGGCTCTCCCAGCGCCCAGCGGACCGGCTGAGCTGAAGACATGTCAGGCTGACCCTGGATCAGCATCCAGAGACGTGTCCACACAGTCTTCAGTCTTCACCGCTCGGCTTTTCTCTGGGAACCAAACTCAAAGCCAGACCTGTTCTCTAACCCTCTCCCTCCTTCCCTCCTTCCCTGCTTCCCTCCCTCCTTCCCTCCCTCAGCTTCCAACAGCATACATATGACCTATAAAACCTGAGTCTGTTAATGAATAATTTCCCTGGGCAGGTCTGGTCTTTGTATGATATCTTATTTTACATTTACATGCGGCTAAACGCAGTCCAACCCCCCCCCCCCCCCCCCCCCCACACACCCCGACAAACCTGAGGTCTGATCCCAGAGTTTTGGAGGAGGGGGAGGACAAACACAAAGGGGATTTGGTGGAAATGAAAGCTGGAAGCCGAGGGCGTATAGCAGGCAGTTGGAGATGGTCCTGGGCTTGTCTGATAACACCTGAGGACACAACTCTTCCTGAGACGCGTACATAGCTCACAGGATCAGGAAAAACAACGTCCCCTTTTATTTCCTGCCTGTCTAAGTGATATGGAAAGAAGAATAAGATCCTTGTTCCAGCTTACCGCTAATGGACAGCAGAAGCTCTTTACCAAATGACTATTTGGGGAAACATTCTTGAGGAACATGAACACGGTCCGAAATGTGTCCTGATTACTCTGACCCTGCATGGGAGAGGAGGGACGAGTGTAAAGAAAGAGGGAAAGGTGTTAAAAGTGGAAATGGTCGGGAATTTATTGTGTGTGTCGGGTGGGGGGGGGGGGGGGGTGAGAGGAAAAGGCAGTTGGTAGCACATACATTAGGAAGGTGAGGGAGAGAGGGTGAGGTAGAGAGGGAAGGAGGGAGAGAGAGACAGAGAGGGTGAGCGAGAGGAGAGAGAGAAAGAGAGAGAGTGAAAGAGGGAGAATTAACAGGAGGAAGTAGTTAGCCTAATCCCAGGGCAGGCTGTGCATTTTATGGTGCATAAAGCCAGCAGGAGATCTGCTCTTCAGGGGGGTGTGGGTGGGGGGGTGGGTGGGGAGTGGGGGGTGTGGGTTGGTGGGTGGGGGTGTGGGTTGGGGGGTGGGGGTGTGGGTTGGTGGGTGTGGGTGGGGTGTAGTCGACAAATGGGTGCCAAATACACATTATATATTTATTTATTTGTTTACACATCAAAATACTTACTTTTCATGTTGGAGAACGTAACGCAACACCGGTTTATGTGCCGTGGATGAAAGCGGCGATTATGATTCGATGGACCCTGGAAGGGAGTTGCGTTATTGGCAACCAAATGCAAAAATGTTTGTTATTATTATGATTGTTATGAAGCAAACAGTCATTTAATGTGGTTTTGGTCATGTGGTTGATATTTTGACTTTGCCATTTGCTGTAATGAATGTGTGGTTGTGTGTGTGTGTGTATGGTGGTGTTGTGATGTGTGTGTGTGTGTATGGTGGTGTTGTGATGTGTGTGTGTGTGTGTATGGTGGTGTTGTGATGTGTGTGTGTATGGTGGTGTTGTGATGTGTGTGTGTGTATGGTGGTGTTGTGATGTGTGTGTGTGTGTATGGTGGTGTTGTGATGTGTGTGTGTATGGTGTTGTGATGTGAATGTACGTATAGGGAGAAACATTTCTGTCCCGGCTCTAGTAGGTCTGGTTAGAAATGCTGCAACAGTGTAAACAACATGCCGAGGAGGAAGAGCGAAGCTGAAACACAGCAAGGAGAAGAGAAGAGGCAGACAGGCAGACAGACAGACAGACAGGCAGGCAGGCAGGCAGGCGAGAGACAGGCGAGAGACAGGCGAGAGACAGGCGAGAGACAGGCGAGAGACAGGCGAGAGACAGGCGAGAGACAGACAGGCGACAGACAGGCGACAGACAGGCGAGAGACAGGCGAGAAGACAGACAGGCAACCAGTGACACAGACAGACAGGCCAGTCAGACGGACAGACCCTACTGACATGTCGTCTCACATCCCCGGATGATCCCGCGTCGACGTGCGTCCTTCCCAGCATGCCGTGCGGCATACGTGGCCGGGCGGAGAACAGGTTCCCAGTTTGTGTAGTTAGAGATGACAGGAGGAACAGGACAGCAGTCCCAGACCGGCCAGGTACACGCATGTTGCGCAACCAGATGACTATATAGCTAGCGAACACACGTGTTGTCGGTCGAGCACATGTGGAAAACATACTCACACACGCAGACACACACGCACACACAAACAGTTGAGGGGCCTGGAGTCAGGAAGTTGGATTCAGGTGTTAAAGTCAGCAGGGCTGGAGTCAGGGGGCTGGAGTCAGGGGGCTGGAGTCAAAGTTTAGAGTCAGGGTCTGGAGTCAGGGGGCTGGAGTCAAAGTTTAGAGTCAGGGGCTGGAGTCAGCATTAGAGTCAGGGTTTAGAGTCCAGGGCTGGAACCTGCAGTATCAGTAACACTACATCTTCACCAGGTGAAGAGTCTGCTGTTCAGCTTCAGCCTGCGCCAACACTTCCTCTGGGAGATTTATTGACCCAGAGGCCCCATGCAGACCAGAGAGGAGGCTGGGAGGTGAGGGCAGGGGGGAGGGGGAGGGGGGGGGGGGAGGGAGGGGGAGGGCTGGGGGGATGGCTGGAGGGAGGAAGGGGGGTGAGGTGAGGGAGTTGATGGGAGGAGCTAGGAAGGGTGAGTGATGAGGTAAGGGAATTGTGAGAGGGAGGGAGGGAGGGAGGGAGGGAGAGAAGGTGATGAGGTGAGGGAGTTGTGAAGATAGAAGGATGGAAGGGGGGAGCGAGGGAGAGTGTTGGGGGTAAGGGGAGGGAGAAAAGGAGAAAAGGAGAAAGGGAACTTATGACAGTGTGTCTGTTGTCGACCACACTTCACTACATATCCTGAGTTTTGACGTGCGGATTGGTGGTTGGTTGGTGAGGGGGGGGTGTCTGGGGGTGTACAGCAGAGCTCGTCTGCAGTCACGATGGTCAACCAAGCCGAAAGGACCCCCCACCTCACCTATTAACACACTCCAACCTCTGACCTCTGATCTCTGACCCGGAGGAGGTGCTTTATATGGAGCCCAGACAGAGTGTGTGTGTGTGTGTGTGCACCCTTTTCAGAAGATTTTGCCCACTCTATTTCCAGAAAGGAACAGAGAGAGAGAGGGAGAGGAGAGGGAGAGAGGGAGGAAGTTTACTCAGCCGACAGAGAGCGGAGGAAGGTGGCTATTTTTAAAGCTAGCGATCCTCCGCTAAAATTAATAAATATGCACAATTGAAGGCATCCTGTTATTTTGTGGTGAGGACCAAGGAAGTTATTTTGTGGTACACTGATAATTTTGGTCAGAACACCAGGCTATAAATACTGTCAGCACCCCCTCCCTCCCTCCCTCCCTCACTCCCTCCCTCCCTCCCTCCCTCCCTCCCTCCCTCCCTCCCTCCCTCCCTAAATGAAAACTGATGTTGGGTAAAAAAGAAAACAACAGCAAAAAGAAAAAAGAGGCATTGGTTCCTTTTTTGATTTTTTTTACTCCAGAACACTGTTCTCTCCAAAACCTACTACTGTGTCAGATTCCAAACCCATCAGACACACACACACACCCTCACACACGCTCTCTCACAGACACACAGACACCCTCACACACGCTCTCTCACAGACACACACACACACCCTCACACACGCTCTCTCACAGACACACACACACACCCTCACACACGCTCTCTCACAAACCCACACACACACACCCTCACACACGCTCTCTCACAAACACACACACACACCCTCACACACGCTCTCTCACAAAACACACACACACACCCTCACACACGCTCTCTCACAAACACACACAAACACAAGCCATGTGGTCACTTTGTGAAGACAGCCAGGAAATTCTTTCAAGGGCATGTTAATATTCCAGATGCTTCTGCACATAAACAAGCGTCCAGAAAATTGTTGAGCGGAAACGGGATTTGGACGGGGTACCATGAGGAGCGATACGACCTCGCCATGTCGCCATGTCGCCACGCCATATCACCCTGCTCTATCAGACCAGACCGGGGGTTGGGGGCGGGGGGGGAGTCAAAACTCGAGGCCACCTTGATGAGCTCCACCTGGTTCTCATTCAACAGGGTGAAAAAATAATAATAATACAACCGCACCAATCATGTTGTACACGCTTCCTGATGTCATTCACAGCACAGCGACACTGCTGAGGGTGCCAAACAGGGGTGGAGAATGGCGTTAACCCAACAGGGATGTAGTCTGGGTGCCTTGCAGGAAGCCAGAGTTGGGCATGTGGACTCATCACTCCATCAACAATACTTATGCAGGTGTCATCTTGACGAATTCAACATAGTGTTTGTTTATCTCTAGGCGTGTGTGTGTGTAGGAAGCTTGTAGACAGACAGACAGACAGACAGACAGACAGAGCAAAAGAAAGGAAGGGAGAGAAAGCGAAACAGTCAGAGTGTGTGTGTGTGTGTGTGTGTGTGTTGGTGCTGTGCTCATGTGACTGATAAAGAGAGAGCAACAGCAGGAGAGATATCTCCCTGATAGAGTGTTCCCTGGTTTCCTCTTGCTTCTGTTGACAATAATGCTCAAGAGGACAATGAGACACACAATGGCCTAGCCTTAGACTGTGTGTGTGTGTGTGTGTGTGTGTGTGTGTGTGTAGGTGTGCGTGCGTGTGTATATGTGTTTGAGTGTAACCACTAAACCAGAGAGCCTTTGCAATTGGGGCCTGTTCCAACCAGCAATGTAAATATTGTCAAGTTCACATCAAAGTGGGGACCAGAATCTACTAACATCCCATCACACACACACACTTACACACACACACTTACAACTACACACACAGGATAGAAAGAGAGTCTGGAACCCCTTACACACATTTACATTACATTTACATTTAGCAGACGCTCTTGTCCTTGGGCAAGTGCCTTGCCCAAGGACACAACAGTAATCCGAAGGTTGCCAAGGCAACCTTCGGATTACTAGCCCGATTCCCTCACCGCTCAGCCACCTGACACACACACACAACTACACACACAGGATAGAAAGACAGTCTGGAACCCCTTACACACACACACAATGTCAATGAAAGGTCAACTGTTGAGGTCAAATCAACATGAAAACTTTATTTTTTAAAACATTGTTTTAGAGTGAACAAGTAAAACAAGTCGTTTAGAGTAGCCCACGACCAGGATAAACAAGGCCTTGACAAACCAGGCCAGGGTAAGTAAGGCTAGGCCGGGGTGGTCATTACATTACATTTAGTCATTTATCAGACGCTCTTATCCAGAGCGACTTACAGTAAGTACAGGGACATTCCCCCCGAGGCAAGTAGGGTGAAGTGCCTTGCCAAGGACAC
>NC_085044.1:1848597-1852786 GCF_963692335.1 Osmerus eperlanus | reverse complement strand
GTGATGTGTGTGTGTGTGTGTGTATGGTGGTGTTGTGATGTGTGTGTGTATGGTGGTGTTGTGATGTGTGTGTGTGTGTGTGTATGGTGGTGTTGTGATGTGTGTGTGTATGGTGGTGTTGTGATGTGTGTGTGTATGGTGTTGTGATGTGAATGTACGTATAGGGAGAAACATTTCTGTCCCGGCTCTAGTAGGTCTGGTTAGAAATGCTGCAACAGTGTAAACAACATGCCGAGGAGGAAGAGCGAAGCTGAAACACAGCAAGGAGAAGAGAAGAGGCAGACAGGCAGACAGACAGACAGACAGGCAGGCAGGCAGGCAGGCAGGCGAGAGACAGGCGAGAGACAGGCGAGAGACAGGCGAGAGACAGGCGAGAGACAGGCGAGAGACAGGCGAGAGACAGACAGGCGACAGACAGGCGACAGACAGGCGAGAGACAGGCGAGAGACAGACAGGCAACCAGTGACACAGACAGACAGGCCAGTCAGACGGACAGACCCTACTGACATGTCGTCTCACATCCCCGGATGATCCCGCGTCGACGTGCGTCCTTCCAGCATGCCGTGCGGCATACGTGGCCGGGCGTGAGAACAGGTTCCCAGTTTGTGTAGTTAGAGATGACAGGAGGAACAGGACAGCAGTCCCAGCCGGCCAGGTACACGCATGTTGCGCAACCAGATGACTATATAGCTAGCGAACACAACGTGTTGTCGGTCGAGCACATGTGGAAAACATACTCACACACGCAGACACACACGCACACACAAACAGTTGAGGGGCCTGGAGTCAGGAAGTTGGATTCCAGGTGTTAAAGTCAGCAGGGCTGGAGTCAGGGGGCTGGAGTCAGGGGGCTGGAGTCAAAGTTTAGAGTCAGGGTCTGGAGTCAGGGGGCTGGAGTCAAAGTTTAGAGTCAGGGGCTGGAGTCAGCATTAGAGTCAGGGTTTAGAGTCCAGGGCTGGAACCTGCAGTATCAGTAACACTAACATCTTCACCAGGTGAAGAGTCTGCTGTTCAGCTTCAGCCTGCGCCAACACTTCCTCTGGGAGATTTATTGACCCAGAGGCCCCATGCAGACCAGAGAGGAGGCTGGGAGGTGAGGGGCAGGGGGGGAGGGGGGAGGGGGGGGGGGGGGGGAGGGAGGGGAGGGGCTGGGGGGATGGCTGGAGGGAGGAAGGGGGGTGAGGTGAGGGGAGTTGATGGGAGGAGCTAGGAAGGTGAGTGATGAGGTAAGGGAATTGTGAGAGGGAGGGGAGGGAGGGAGGGAGAGAAGGTGATGAGGTGAGGGAGTTGTGAAGATAGAAGGATGGAAGGGGGGAGCGAGGGAGAGTGTTGGGGGTAAGGGGATGGAGAAAGGAGAAAAGGAGAAAGGGAACTTATGACAGTGTGTCTGTTGTCGACACACTTCACTACATATCCTGAGTTTTGACGTGCGGATTGGGTGGGTGGTGGTGAGGGGGGGGTGTCTGGGGGTGTACAGCAGAGCTCGTCTGCAGTCACGATGGTCAACCAAGCCGAAAGGACCCCCCACCTCACCTATTAACACACTCCAACCTCTGACCTCTGATCTCTGACCCGGAGGAGGTGCTTTAATGGAGCCCAGACAGAGTGTGTGTGTGTGTGTGTGCACCCTTTTCAGAAGATTTTGCCCACTCTATTTCCAGAAAGGAACAGAGAGAGAGAGGGAGAGGGAGAGGGAGAGAGGGAGGAAGTTTACTCAGCCGACAGAGAGCGGAGGAAGGTGGCTATTTTTAAAGCTAGCGATCCTCCGCTAAAATTAATAAATATGCACAATTGAAGGCATCCTGTTATTTTGTGGTGAGGACCAAGGAAGTTATTTTGTGGTACACTGATAATTTTGGTCAGAACACCAGGCTATAAATACTGTCAGCACCCCTCCCTCCCTCCCTCCCTCCCTCCCTCCCTCCCTCCCTCCCTCCCTCCCTAAATGAAAACTGATGTTGGGTAAAAAAGAAAACAACAGCAAAAAAGAGGCATTGGTTCCTTTTTTGATTTTTTTTACTCCAGAACACTGTTCTCTCCGAAACCTACTACTGTGTCAGATTCCAACCCATCAGACACACACACACACCCTCACACACGCTCTCTCACAGACACACACACACCCTCACACACGCTCTCTCACAGACACACACACACACCCTCACACACGCTCTCTCACAGACACACACACACACCCTCACACACGCTCTCTCACAAACACACACACACACCCTCACACACGCTCTCTCACAAACACACACACACACCCTCACACACGCTCTCTCACAAACACACACACACACCCTCACACACGCTCTCTCACAAACACACACAAACACAAGCCATGTGGTCACTTTGTGAAGACAGCCAGGAAATTCTTTCAAGGGCATGTTAATATTCCAGATGCTTCTGCACATAAACAAGCGTCCAGAAAATTGTTGAGCGGAAACGGGATTTGGACGGGGTACCATGAGGAGCGATACGACCTCGCCATGTCGCCATGTCGCCACGCCATATCACCCTGCTCTATCAGACCAGACCGGGGGTTGGGGGCGGGGGGGGAGTCAAAACTCGAGGCCACCTTGATGAGCTCCACCTGGTTCTCATTCAACAGGGTGAAAAAATAATAATAATACAACCGCACCAATCATGTTGTACACGCTTCCTGATGTCATTCACAGCACAGCGACACTGCTGAGGGTGCCAAACAGGGGTGGAGAATGGCGTTAACCCAACAGGGATGTAGTCTGGGTGCCTTGCAGGAAGCCAGAGTTGGAGCATGTGGACTCATCACTCCATCAACAATACTTATGCAGGTGTCATCTTGACGAATTCAACATAGTGTTTGTTTATCTCTAGGCGTGTGTGTGTGTAGGAAGCTTGTAGACAGACAGACAGACAGACAGACAGAGCAAAAGAAAGGAAGGGAGAGAAAGCGAAAACAGTCAGAGTGTGTGTGTGTGTGTGTGTGTTGGTGCTGTGCTCATGTGACTGATAAAGAGAGAGCAAACAGCAGGAGAGATATCTCCCTGATAGAGTGTTCCCTGGTTTCCTCTTGCTTCTGTTGACATAATGCTCAAGAGGACAATGAGACACACCATGGCCTAGCCTTAGACTGTGTGTGTGTGTGTGTGTGTGTGTGTAGGTGTGCGTGCGTGTGTATATGTGTTTGAGTGTAACCACTAAACCAGAGAGCCTTTGCAATTGGGGCCTGTTCCAACCAGCAATGTAAATATTGTCAAGTTCACATCAAAGTGGGGACCAGAATCTACTAACATCCCATCACACACACAGACTTACACACACACACTTACAACTACACACACAGGATAGAAAGAGAGTCTGGAACCCCTTACACACATTTACATTACATTTACATTTAGCAGACGCTCTTATCCAGAGCGTCCTTGGGCAAGTGGGCAACCTTCGGATTACTAGCCCGATTCCCTCACCGCTCAGCCACCTGACACACACACACAACTACACACACAGGATAGAAAGACAGTCTGGAACCCCTTACACACACACACAATGTCAATGAAAGGTCAACTGTTGAGGTCAAATCAACATGAAAACTTTATTTTTTTAAACATTGTTTTAGAGTGAACAAGTAAAACAAGTCGTTTAGAGTAGCCCAGACCAGGATAAACAAGGCCTTGACAAACCAGGCCAGGGTAAGTAAGGCTAGGCCGGGGTGGTCATTACATTACATTTAGTCATTTATCAGACGCTCTTATCCAGAGCGACTTACAGTAAGTACAGGGACATTCCCCCCGAGGCAAGTAGGGTGAAGTGCCTTGCCCAAGGACACAACGTAATTTGGCATGGACGGGAATCGAACTGGCAACCTTCAGATTACTAGCCCGCTTCCCTAACCGCTCAGCCACCTGACTCCCGGTCAAGGCAAGGCCAGACCAGGCCAGGGTAAATTCTGAGGCCTAGTCCCAAAGCTGGGAGAGTCCGAGATGGGGAGGGGGGGCGAGGGGGCGTTGGGAATGTGAAGCATGTCAGATTAGAGGAGAGCATCGGTGGTGAGGACGAGCAGACTGGACTGAACCCTGGGAAAACAAGACCCACAGCCCCAGGGAGAGCCCTCCTTCCTGGGGACTGGAGGGGAGCTGGGGTGGGGCGGCGTGGAGGAATTAGGATAGGCAGGGAGGAGGGAGGGAGGGAGGTAGGAGGGGATTGA
>NC_085044.1:1808597-1846097 GCF_963692335.1 Osmerus eperlanus | reverse complement strand
TCTTTTATCAATCGCATATTTCTGTGTATCTCTCCATCACTCCCGCTCTCTCTCTCCACCTCTCTCCATCTCCACCTCTTCATAGAGCTGCATCCAGATCTATTTGGTTAGCTCATCGCCAGGCAGTCAGCTTCGCAGGCAGCTAATTATAGGCCACTCTTTGGAGCGAAGAGCCGGATGTGACAGCATGCTGTGTGTGTGTGTGTGTGTGTCCAGCAGGAGATCTGATGCCCCTCCCACAGTGTGTGTGTGTGTGTGTGTGTGTCCAGCAGGAGATCTGATGCCCCTCCCACAGTGTGCTGCAGAATTGACTCATGGATGATGAAGGCCATCTAGGGTCTGCTGACTGACAATGAACACACACACACACACACACACACACACACACACACATAGAGCTGGTTGCCCAGAGGACAAACCATAAGCTGTCAACACATACACAACAACGGGATTTCATTCATAAAAATAAAAATAACGCCCAAACAGTTTGATGTACTGTGATGGCAAGCAAACATATAGAAAATGTTCACGCAAGTTGACACCATAGCAGGGAAATATCATGAACACAAACCCAACTTAGATAAACTCTTCATCAATAATTTTGACCCATTTCTTCATCTTGAAAAGGGGCGTGGAAATGAATGAAGTCCATGGACTGGGGTTAGACACTGTGACAGATTTTCCCAAATCTACGAGAGAAAAGCAGGCAGCAGTGTGTGAATGAGAAGGGTAGCTCTCATTCATAAAATACTGCACACACACACACAGACAGAAAGCAACTGCACTACGTAGGAGGGAAACAATGATGAGAACAACTCTGTATGCAGCTCAACACCCAGAATCCTTCAGGCTAGCTGCTATGGTTCCTATCTGCCGGGGTGGCTTTATTTCTTTATTTGTGAACGTGTGACGCGTCCTGCCCATCACCATCACCATCACCATCACAGCTCCACCCCTCCCTCTGTCGACAAGCAGCCAGGCACATCCATTCATGCATTCAGCCCGCAGTCAATCAGCTGGGGAGGATGAGGAGAGAGGGATGGAGGGAGGGGGTGGAGGGACGGAGGGTGATGGAAGAAGAGAAAGAAAGAGAGAGAGACGGAGAAAGAGGGAGAGAGAGAGAGGGAGAGGAAGCGGGGGAGGGCAGCCTCTGTGACGAATAGGTCACCTGTATTACATCACTGCCAGGGCAACCAAGTGAGGGCGGCAGTCTGGGGGAGGGGGGAGGGGGGAGGGGATGAGTAAAAAAAAAAAAAAAAAAAAACACATCACCCCTCCCCCCTTCCTCAGCGGCCCCCCTCCCTTCCCCCCTCCCCCCTCCTCCCTGTCCTGTGAGTCACAGGCAGACCCGTTCCCTTGATGCACTGCGGAAGTGTAGTGACGTCTCCCCCCCTCCCTCCTCCCCCTCCCCCCCCCTCCTCTCTTCATCTCTGCTGAGTGCGTGCATGCGCAGGGCTGAACCCTTCTCGTCCATTCACAAATATTGAGAACCCTAGTAGTATCAGACACACACACACACACGCTCTATAAAACCCACGTCTGGGCTCTGACAGCGCGGTAGGATGTCGTGGACGAGGGAGGCAGCTGAAGTCCCCCTGGTCGAGGTGAGGAAGGGATGAGGACGAGGAAGGATGAGGACGGGACGAAGCGGAAGCTGTCGTTTGGACGCTGCCTCTCTGGTGTTCACTACAGAGGACGAGGATGATTCACTGTAACACAATGAAGGAGAGGCAGGGAGGGAGACAGGGAGGGAGGGACTGATTTGGAGCTGATGTCACAGGGGTGGGCGGGGCTGCTGGGGAGTCAGCAGTGAGTCAGAGGCGCTGGTGAGGAAGAGGAGGAGGAAGAGCAGGTGAAGACTGAGCAGAGCACGTTGGGGAGGAGAGAGGGGGGGCTACCTGCTGTGTGACCCATGGCAACGGCATCGGCAGGCTGAAGATGAGTCACCACTGCTCATCCCTCACTCACACACACACTCACACCTCCCCCTCCCCCTCCCACACTGGCAACAACCCCCCCCTCCCCTTCCTGCTCCCAGCCAATAGCCATGCAGATCCTGCTGGTATGCTCTACTCTTTTGTTCTTCTTTCTCCTCCTCTCCCCCCTCCCCTCCTCTCTCCTCTCCCCCCTCTCTCCTCCTCTCTCCCCTCTCTCTCCTCCTCTCCCCCCTCTCCCCTCCTCTCCCCCCTCTCCCCCCTCTCTCCTCCTCTTCCCCCTCTCCTCCTCTCCCCCCTCTCCTCCCCTCTCTCCTCTCCACCAAACTCACCACGGTCAGCGGTCAGGGGATGAGGGCGACCATGTTTACAGCATGAGCTACTGTTTGCTGTGAGTAAAGAGTTCCAGAAGCATATCTGTTGACATTAAAGAATGTCAGTTATAGGTTTAAAATATGTAAGACAAAAGACAAAGCTGATTGGGTAATATGGGGATGACAATATTACCCCCCCCCCTCAAAACAAAACTCTGCTTAATGATAAATCTTAAAAAGACTTACATTTTAATTTCATTATTGTATACAGCAAGAAAAACAAGCAGTTCTGGATTGTTCTGAAAGAGATTGCCTTCACCAAGCTTCTGCAGAGTTGTACCCATGGATGTTACCATGCCAGTCTGCTCGCAGCAGCTTACAGCTTACACAGATGGATCTTAACCATACTAAAACACTGTTCCACAACTGGGGACATTATATGTAAACAAGACTGCCCCCTACTGGTGAACAGGGGAGCAGCACATGCCACTTCTACACAGATATTAAATATGGTATATGTATATATTTATATTTATATAAGGCATTATTTGTACACCACAGACTTGATTGCAAAAAGCACTTGACAACGACCACTACGGGACAGAGTGACAGAATCTCAGCATTCACCGTGTTACATCAAAAAACACAAAGAAATGATATCGTCCGAGCCGTCTTCCAGCAAAGAAAAACTAAACGTTTAATTTTTTCTCTCCAAATTTGATGTCTCCATTCGAGCCGGTATCGTAGAACGACGACCGGAGGACTCTCCGGCCCTCAGTAGATGAAGAGGAGCCTGGTTCGAGGGAGAGGGGAGAAGGAGTCGGCCATTTTGCGGATCTTGGCATAGTTGATGAACCCCCTGAGGAAGAGAAGGCACCCTGGAGGGGAGACAGGAGACCGGATGGCCATCTTAGAAATATTACAGACATTACCCCACCATGACACATCAGTTTTACACCACTGTCTTAGCGTAACATCACTGGACTTAATGCTCAGCAGTGCCTGGGTGTCCGGGGAACTGGAAATCCACTTACCCAGCATCAGGAACACCCACCACAGCCAGTACTGCCCTTCGAAGTAGCCAGGGAAGTATGTGGAGAACTGGGAAAAGGAAGATGTCAGTGGTTAGTCAACTGGTTGTGACGGATGGAAAAGCCAGACATGAGAGCTATTAGATGCTGAGAGACGGTGTGTGTGTGTGTGTGTTCTCTCACCCGTACGATGAGGATCCACTTGATGAGGGACAGCCCGAAGCCAGAGATGGCTCCGTAGCGGCCGGCGGCAGAGGTGGTGAGGCAGAAGGAGAGGAAGAATCCAATCCAGTTGAACAGGAAGGCCACTGCAGAGAGAACACACACAGAGAGAGCAGGGATCCTCACGTCAGGATCAGAACTAGGGCGGGAGGTTCTAGAACAGGGTTATCGGGACGCACAGACGTTCTAGAACAGGGTGTTCAGGACGCACAGAGGTTCTAGAACAGGGTGTTCAGGACGCACAGAGGTTCTAGAACATGGTTATCAGAAAGCACAGAGGATCTAGAACAGGGTGTTCAGGACGCACAGAGGTTCTAGAACATGGTTATCAGAAAGCACAGAGGATCTAGAACAGGGTGTTCAGGACGCACAGAGGTTCTAGAACAGGGTTATCAGGGTGTTGGACTGTTGCTGCAGACGGCGTGCTTACTGAAGAAGGTGAGGATGAAAATGCCGTCGTTGCCGATCCGTAGCTGGTCGGCATCCTCAAAGTCATCCCTGGCCACAAACTCATCATCCTGCAGACACACACACAGAGGTTTAGAAGCTCAAATAAACAAAAACAAAACAAAGGAAACCAACGCATTCACATTTCCTCTATTTATGCACCTCTATCAGGCCTACAGCGCCCCCTGTAGCACAGAGGCAGTACTGCAGCTAACTAACGCAACGCACTTCGACCCCACAGCATTACCTCTGTTGAACCCGGAGTTACGTCATCAAAAGTCGCCAGCCGCTCCCTATGCTGAGTACAAGCAGTGGCAGAGACACAAACCAGCAGTCAAACCAGGGGTCAGGGGAGGGTGCCATACTGCACAGCCACCACTAGAGGGCAGTGGAGGGGAGAGCAGGCTGTGAAGACAGACAGCTTCTATGCTGTTGGCTGTCCAGGCCAAAGAAATGCAGTCTCACTACAACACCCATGTGTCTTCCTTCCTGTCAGGTGACAGGAAGTCTAGTCGGAAGACTCGTTCAGCTCACTGATTGGACAGCCACTGCTGTGTGTGTGTGTCTGTGTGTGTGTGTGTACACTCACCCTCCCAGCTCCCAGGGGTGCTGTGGTCTCAGCCTTGGACCTCTCTGCCTCGTCGTAGGAGGGCAGTGTCGTGGCTACGTTGTATGACGGGGGCTTGGGGAAACCGCCATCCTCTTTGTAGTCAAAATAGGCTGAGGAGAGATAAGGGATGTCAGCTTATGTTGTACAGTGTTTCCCCTAGGTTCCCCCCGGCGACCATGTCGGGACAGAAATGACACCGTCGTGTAAATAAGATAAATAACATAAGGCCATTTAGTTTGTTTAATAAAAGAGCAAGCAAGCTATAGACCTGTTTTATAGGAAAGGGAACCTTAATTTACTTATTTTGTGATCGGGCGCTATATAAAAAAAATATTTTATTTTTTATTAACTTGACCTTCCAGGGGGGGGCGGGGGGTGCCGTTGGGGGGCGGGGCGCCCCCATAATATAATGGGAAACACTGTTGGATGTGTGTGTGTGTGTGAGTATAGTGAGTGTGCGTGTATACAGTGTGTGTGTGTGTGTATGCTTGTCTTTTTCTACCTGCATTATCTGCTGCAACACTGCTGTAGGGGGGTGGTGCATCCACGGCAACCTGCGAGGCCTCCTCCGGCTCCTCCTCATTGGGCAGCTTAGGGGAGGGAACAAGGGAAAGACCCAATCAGGGTTTGAGCATGAGCAGGGAGGATACTGTTTGGGTTAGACGTCCTATTTAGTGTGGGACAAGGTTGTAGTGATTGAGTTTCAAGTTTTGTGTTTACTGGTTTACTTTTAAAGTAAAAACAGAATAACGTGAACATGCTGTAAGCTTATATGTCCTCTCAGGGCGCTTTAACAACACGGTCTTGGCAGTCCGTTTAAGGGGACAGACAGAATCGCACCCAAAATTGGGAGACATTAGAAGGCACACACACGACTATGACTACGACTGACAGAAGCGACAGGAAGTGGAATTTATGAAGATATATCCTCTTGCTTGCATGCTGACGATTTTCCGCGTGATGCCGTGCTGACACGATTCCACCGGAACTATAGGGAAACTAATGCGAATAGTTATGGGGATCGTCAACAACACATACCACTAATTAGTAATAACATTATTAGTAATAATGCTGTCCAACTTTACACCTCAATAAAAAAGTTACTGCACAGGTGTTTCAGGTTTGTCATTAAGTCGTAAAAAACGACACGGCCGCCGGGTACCGATGGGTCGGCGAATGCTAGCTAGCTAATTTCTATGCTTAGTTACGCACCTGGCTATGCTCGTATTCAGCCAGCTAGCATCAACAGAACTATCCCGCAATGTAAGATAAAAAAGATAAGTAAATATACGCCGAAATATATATAGGCCGAAATATATTCTTTAATTGAATTAATCTTAAACAGGCAAATCTATTTAATGTTTTCGCTAGGCTGAGTTTGACAGCCTAGTAGTAGAGTGTGGCCTTTCTCTGAACTGCGAGTAACGAAGCCGGAAGATTAGAAGCTGACTTTATGATAAAATGTTCTTTACCTGTTGATATCTGGCACTTGGCTCAGCCATTCCGGAGAGACCAGCTGTAAACGATCAAATGAATAAGCTGTCGGTGCTCAAATGAGGAATTATATAAGTGTAAAATGAATCTTTACTCGTATTATTGTTGGGAACGCTTTCGTTCACGTCCCTCTCTTCTTCACTCTGTGTATGACGTCAACGCTCAAACCAAGGTCGCAAGCTTTTTACTGCCCCCAAGCGGACTAACACGAAAACTATTTTTAATTCACTCATGGTTACAAATAGGAGATGGGAATAGTAATGAAGCAAATAGACACAAGAATATTAAACACATCGTATAGTTTATTGTATCTTAATCTAAAGTGAAAATACAAAAACAATACTCATGACACTGGTGTGTGAGTGTATTTGAGAAGTCATATCTATAATGTTTTTTTTTTTTTTTTACTTTGTATGGTATCTCACAAGTACGGGATAGGTGGTTCCTATGTGCTTTTGGTTGAAGTGGTGGCAAACAATCTCGACATCGTAGACGCTGAAGGACACTTTTACACGCTCGTTCGGTGAAGAGAGGAAACACAGGGTGTAGAGGGCGAACTCGAACTCGGGGCTGACTCCGAGAAAGATGCTGCCTTTGGGCTTAATCCCGTCCTTCCAACAGAACTGCAGCGCCAGGATGTGTTTGTTTTCGTCCGGCTGGAGGAGACACGAGAGAGAGAGAGACAGAGAGAGAAATAGAGAGACACAAGAGACAGAGAGAGAGAGACAAGAGACAGAGAGAGACACAAGAGACAGAGAGAGACACAAGAGACACACAGAGAGAGAGAGAGAGAGACAAGAGAGAGAGACACAATAGAGAGAGAAGCTCAATGTGATTTCTGAAGTTGGAATTGTAGGGGCAACAAAGAATGTGTGTGTGAGCAAGAGAGATAGAGAGAGAGAAAGAGAGACTGAGAGAGAGACAAAGAGGCATAGAGAAGGGGAGAGACAAAGAGAGAGAGATAGACTGAGAGAGACAAAGAGAGAGAGAGAGACAGAGAGAGACAGACCAGGCCAGGCCAGTCCAGAGAGGGTCACCTGAGGAGAGTTGGCCACAAAGCTGTATCCTTTGTAGTCAATGTGTCCCAGCTTCTCCTGCAGGTACAACTGGATCCAGTTATGGAAACCAATCACAGTTCGTCCACCTCTGGTCTCACCAACAAAGACATGCTCAAACCCTGAAGAGTCTGGCCTGGGGAGGAACAGCAAAACACCATCAGACTAGTACACAGGGTCAATTTAGTTTCAAAGCTAATAGTTAATTAAGGATTTAGAAGTTTCCAGTTCCTCTCACTTGCTTGATCCCCGCCTTGCATACAGCTCAAACCAGATTCTGTAGAGCTGTTTTTTAAAGTCCGTCAGGTCTTCTGGAGATATATTCTTCCTCACCAGGTACTGATGAGCAAGCTGCATGCAGGGGAACACATGGGGACTGTCATGGCGGACATGATTTTCACCTCGCTGTGTGAGGTATTTGAATTACATTCAAATAAATTTATATAAACATTTTAAAGAGGTGAATTCAAAACCAACAAATTCGGTAATGTTTTAAATTTAAATATGAAGTATTCAATGCCTTTCAAAATGCAAAACGTTACGTCACTGACTTGCTTCCGTAGAAAGCACACTTGCAAAACTGTCGGGTGACTGTCTGGTGTTTTGGTACCTTCATTGAAGAAGTCTGAACCATAATGTCCAGGAATCTGTGGTTTTCTGCCTCCTCTTCGGGGGTCACGACCTCGGGCACGCCGGTGGCGCTTTCATAGTTATCCAGGAGGGAGATGAACGCTGGGACGGAATCATCCACAACAGATGTGTTTACTGATGCAGCGCTCAAGTCTGATGTTACATCCTGTCTGTGTTAGGGTTGCTTAGAGCCCCCCCCCAGAATTCAGATTGCTTACAGTAAAAAAAATACAAAAGGAATTGATGATACATTTTTAGTGGCCCCCTAATTTTAAGATGGAACCCCCCAAAAAATACAAATCTGGCTATGCTACTGCCCTGTACATGTCATCTGGCTATGCTACTGCCCTGTACATGTCATCTGGCTATGCTACTGCCCTGTACATGTCATCTGGCTATGCTACTGCCCTGTACATGTCATCTCAAAGTGTCTTTGTGAACACGTACCTAAATAGGTATCCTTTTTGAAAATCGTTTCATCAACAAACGTAAACAGAGGAGATCCTTTCCCGTCGTTATCGTCTTCGTACTGTGATTGGACATCCATGGTTCCAGCCTTTCCCTGGATCCAACACAACACACCAGGCATGAAGACGCTGTGACAGGGCCTCACCCCCACGGCCTCACCCCCACGGCCTCACCCCCACGGCCTCACCCCCACGGCCTCACCCCCACGGCCTCACCCCCACGGCCTCACACCCACGGCCTCACACCCACGGCCTCACCCCCACGGCCTCACCCCCACGGCCTCACCCCCACGGCCTCACACCCACGGCCTCACACCCACGATGCACAGGACCCAAGGTGGACCATAAGCTTTCAGCTACTTTGACTGATGCAACATTCTGTACTCTTTCGGTGCTGTTTTGCCTGGTTGATTCTTAGGAGTGTGAACCCAATTTCAACTCTCCCCTATCCTTTCCATTTTCAAAACAATTTCCAATTCCAGAATCCAAGTATTACCAGCTATAATTGCCCATTAGGTCTAGTCACACCATCCAAATTACGGTCACATGTAATTGTATGCAATATTTGAATGATTGGGAGTAATCTGCCGTTGCACTGTTTACCAACAGTGCCAGTCCAGCAGCAGCATGCTTTTGTTGCTCTGCGACCTGGCAGACACGCTATCGGATGAGCTATTGTCAGCCTCTTTTGTAAAGACGCAGCAGGGTGGCTCTGACCAGTGTGCATCGATGACCCTCTGACCAGTGTGCATCGATGACCCTGTCAGACAAGTGATTGTGCTTCCGTGATGTCGTCTTATTTAACATGACCCGTTACACACAAACAAACAGCACATTTAAGTGGTTTTGGTTCAGGTTTGTTCCATCTCTTGACAACCAGCTTCACACCTTCTCACCTGCAGGGAGATGCGGTAATCTATGCCAGGTTTCAGTCGGTTGGTGTCAGAGTTCCACAGTTCCTGGACCATGGAGGAGAGCTCGGGGTCGGCCTCGCTCATGCTGCAACACGCGTCCATATCTCCGGCGCTAGGTCATACATCACAGTAATACAATAACATCCATCCTACACCAGGCTGCCTGTGTACTCGCTACGTTACAAGTCTGCAAATCCACTGACCTTTCTGTTCGTCTCTGGCCTGCTCAGATGGGGGGGGGGGGTCAATCTTACGGCCTGCTCTGTGCTGGTGGAGCTGGCCAGTTGGATGTGTGTAACTTTACTGGCACGGGAACGGGTTGGGTCGGAGAAAGGCCCGGGGGCGCTCCTACACCACAAGGTGGGAGGGGCCACGAGGTGGGAGGGGCCACGAGGTGGGAGGGGCCAGGGAGAGGTTAAAGAGTTGGACCCCGTCAGCAACTCTAGCCAAAGGGATTAAAATGTGTTGTGGTGCTTTTCTCTCTCTTTTGCTACAACTCTTTGTTTCTTTAGCTCCATATTGTTGTTCTTCTCCCTGACTCTGTCCTTCTCTCTCTTTCTCTACATGCCTTTCGCTCTCTCCATCTTTATCCTTTATCTTTCTCTCTCTCTCTCTCTCCATCTCTTTCTCCTCTCTCTCTTTTACCTTTCAAAGATCTAAGTAATATTTAAATGATAACGCATTCATCCAAAGCAACGTGCAAGGGTTACCCTACGATCTCTTGTTCTGCAGTCAAATGCTCGACCGCTAAGATCTACCCCTTCATTTCTGAAGATGACGGATAACACACCCGTCAAAACATTTGAATTCATCCAAAAAGGAAAAAGTGATTTTGAGAAAGTCAGCTGACTAGAATCGACCTCTTAAAAAGAAACCAACTAGTAAAAATTAGGAACCACACACAAACAGAATAACACATGATCCCATAAATTCACATGAAACATGTTTTAATGAGGGAAAGAGAAAGACACGTTGTGTTCTCAAACCCCCAAAACAGGCAAAAAACACTGCAACAATTTAACGCAGCATGAAGATAACAACCATCATAATTCATATTCTCAAACTTCCAACAACATATTTCGTAACGGTTTAGAAGATAATCGTTTGAATATGCTTTTAAATAGAAATATATTTCTTATAGAACATATTAACATTATTCCATTCAGCTTTCCTTGGTGTAAAGAAACAAAATCACTAAGTGTGAAAATACGAAAGCAACCAACGGTAAGTTTGAGCACAAGGGATCCTGATAAAAACATCTACCCAAGGAAGGACTTCCACATACACCATGATCACATGAGCAACACCCTCATCACATGATCCACAAAGAGCCCATGTTGATGAAATCGGGACAAAATGTACAAAAAGTGCTATTTCAATAACATTAGGCTACATAGGATGTTTTGATGTCCTCGCATGAAAGATATTTGGAAAAGGCTTTATGGAGTAAGTTATCATCCAGGTAGTTGCTTGAGGTCTTAGTGGCATTGATACAATGCTTTTTTCTCTCCAAATTAACTCATTATTGAAGTCTAAATTAACATGAAAACAATCAAATAAAAAAGTGTTTAATTCAGATATTTTTTACCTTGATCCTGAAAGTGTTTAATACAGTATTGGGAAGCACAGTTTGGATTTTCTGAATTCTGAAATATATTTTGCAGAATCTTGGTGGTAGTTCAAAGCCATTTCAATATTGTGGGATTTTCCCGGTTTTGGGTCATGCTTCTTTAAACACAGACATCCTACTCACATTTATTATTATTATTTATTATTATTCTCTTCAGCCACCATGTTGACTACTTCTCAAGAAAGAGAACCTTTGTCGTTTTAAATCAAGAGTATCTTTCATGATAATTGTTTTTACGCATCTTTAGGAGAACTCCAGTACTCGGTAACCACTAGAAAGTCATTTTCCCAACTCTGCTTAGTGTAGTAAAGTATGAAGGATACAAGGGAGGCCATGCAGGGTCCAGAGGGTTTGTGAGATTAACAGAGGTCAGGTGGTATTTTAACAGTTCTGCCCAGCACCCTATGGCTTTGCATGTTCTTGCACTTCAGGCTGTGTCAGTCTTCCTCATCACTCCAGAAGGCATCATCTTCGTCAATATCAACGCCTTGGAAGAGTCTAGAAACACAAAGAAAACATGAGGAGCTCCCACATTCACAGGAGCTCCCTGGAAATCTGACAAAGTACCAAGACACAACTACATCGATGGGTTATAGTGGTTCAACAAACACCAGCATCACATACGCATGGATATATTACACATCGACCGAATGACGCAGTTAATAACGTCAAGTCATCTACAGCATCAGGTACACACATTCTCTTTCCAACCATTTGGAAGTCAGTAGCGTATTAATCCAACTGTGAGGGGGGATGAGGTGTAAGGGATGTGGGGTGAGGGATGAGGTGTAAGGGATGTGGGATGATGGGTGAGGAGGGGCTAGCAGAGGGGGAGCACTCACTGGTTGTAGCAGGGGGAGGCAGGGTTGTTGAAGTGGCTGTAGGGGTTGACTCTGGTGAGAGGGCCCAGACACAGCCAACAGAAGTACTGCTTACAGGTGGTGCAGGTCATCTTGTTGCATCCGTCCACCTTCTGCAGGGAAGACAGATAGGACAACACTAAGACAAAACCAAAAACAGTTCTATCCTAACGCACTCCTAATAACTAATGGCCTTCCGTCTCCCGGCCTACCTGGATGTTGGCGCCGCAGCGGGGGCAGCCCTTGCAGTTCTCGTTGAGCCAGTCCCTGCTGAAGGACTCCTCGACGGCCCGCTGGATCACACGCTTCCCAAAACGCTGCTCCATGAACCTCTTCCCCTCGGCGCTCGCCGACATGTACTCATCCCTCAAACCCCGCAGCTCATCTGAGAGAGAGAGAGAGAGAGAGAGAGAGAGAGAGAGAGACGTTAGCTATTCCTTTAACTTCCACCTTTTTTTGGGGGTGGGTTTGGACATTCACAAACAGAGGTTTTTTCACGTACCTGCGGTGACCTTGCAGTGCGACAGGCCGTGGTAGCCTCTCTTGCAGAGGGTGCAGAAGGCGTACTGGCACGCAGGGCAGATGCCCATGGTGGTGTTTGGCTCCACCATCACAGCGGTGGTGCAGGACTGCCGGGGGCAGTACACCACGTCGGCCATGAGGTCCAGGCTTGACTGGAGCAGTAGGCGGTCGTACCTGGCAAACAGCTCCTCCCCCACCAGCAACTTCACCTGGGAGAGAGGCAGGAGGTTAAAGGAAGGGTCGGTAAGTTTCGCATACCTTGAGTAGGAAAGGATTCAAACCAAAATATCCTGGCCCCCCCCACACCAGGTCACCAGACACACAAAGTCCCACAAGCAGGTCAAAGTTACCTGTGAGGGCGTCGCTAACGAGGTGCACTTGGGCTCGGGGCAGTTAAGGCACTGGACGTTCCCGTCTCGTATCTGGATCTGGAAGTACTCACTCATGCAAGTCTTGCAGTATACGTGCTGGCACTCCTTAAAACAGAGGCAGCCGGCGCCCAGCTTCTCGCAGAAGCAGATAGCGCAGCAGAACGCCTTGGAGTCGAACGTCTTCTGCCTCTGCGTCTCGTCAAAGTCCAGCAGCTGAGGTAAGATGTCGGAGCGGGGGTCCACCACCAGGACGGCCCTCTGGTCTGGCTCGGCCTCTGCCTTCCCCTTCCTCTCCCCCCCCCCAGGCTGCAGGCTGCCGGACGGACTCGCGGCGGCGGCGGCGGCCTCGCCCTTCTTCCCCTCCCCCGTGGGCCTGGTGGCGAAGGCCAGTTCCAGGGGCGACGTGATGCCCAGGAACGGTACGGCCTCCTCCTTGAGGAACTGGACCCAGGTGAAGAGGACCACGCAGCCGCTGGACTCCTCCCACAGCTCGTCCAGACGCCTGCACAGTGACGTCATCTGAGGGGAGGAGGAGGATTCAGGGTGAGGTTAACGAGCTGGGAGCTAAGCGCGGGGTGGAAGGGACAAGCTCACAGAGCTAAAGCCTTCAGCGAGGTTTCAGTGTTACCTGGGCTCGGGTCAGCCACGTAGAGCTCAGCGTGAAGACCGGAGAGGCGGAGGAGGGGTAATCCACTGGAAGTTCAAAGTTGAGCACCAGTGGTGGGAGGTAGCAGATGTCGTACTCAGTTTCCTTCTCTCCTCCTGAACAGAGAAACAAAAACAAAAAAAAATAAACGAGTGAGGATGTGATATGAAAGTAGTGTAACACACCTGTCCGCGTGATGTGGGCCCACCTTTGACAATAAGCTTGAAGTGGGGCGGCAGTTCCAGGCAAAGCTGAATCTCTCCTCCCTGGTCCGACTCTGCCCTGTGGAATTCCTCTTCATCGTAGATACTCGCTAGGGCAAGCAACTCATCCTCCTGCGCTTCCTGGTCCTCCGACATTTACATTCCTGGAGGGAAAGTCAAAGACCGATGAGGACCGCGACTATAAGAGACGTCGGTTTGCCACGGCTGCCTCAGTGAACTGCGACTACGAGGTGAAAGTTCAGTTGTTAAGACCCTGTCCGAGTCTGAACCTTTTACCCCGACTCAGGCACTGGACTCTATAACCAACCTCACCGCAATCTACTCTGTATTGTTTACTGATCCTGGGAAGAGACTAATTAAAAGCTAGCCGGTCGATAGCCATTTGTATTACTTTGCTGACTAACCCTTGGCTGGATAAACATTACATCATGATATACTGCCGCCTACCAGTGGGACTCACCTTCCGACAGATAGCAAGACAATATGCAAGACTATAGCTAGCAACAAACATGCAAGTGCTAACTGATTTGACAGAAGTCCTTTGACAATAGCAGGACGAGATCTTTAAGGGACTGACAAGCTAGCTAGCTTGTAACTTGAGTTGTATAAAGAATGTTGGCCTTGCGTTAGCTACATGATTTCTAGAAGTGCTACGCTGTAACCGGATGAATGTGTGGCTAATCTAGCTAGCTAACGTAGAAACTAGGTAGTACTATATATATCGGCTTTTCTTGTGATCGCGTTCTCAGTAAAATTATATTTAATATGTAATGTAATATTGAACTTACAAGTATTTCCCAGCAGTGACAACTTGTAACAGAGCAAAGGACCTCCTCGTGAGGCTGACCTGTGCAGCTGATTGGACACCGATTGTTTCTGATTCCGTCTGAAGAGTATACGTCACTCGGATACGGAAGTCTTTATTTTTTTATTGAACAAATTGTGATTTACAAACAGCATGGCAACAGCAACACATCTTTACATTATGACCGTAGTATTAGGTACAGAAAAGACAAAAAACATAAATAAAAATGATAATAATAATAAAATAAATAAATATATTAGGGTCTTTTCTACTACTAAGCGGATACGGAAGTGCGCTCTCATCCAATCAATTCCTCCTTGCCCAGCGTTCCATTTACCGCCAACTTCGAAAATAATGGCGCAGAGAAGAAATTACCGTCAAGAACCCTTAGTTACCGATGCTACGTTTACCTTTACCACCAATAAGGATGACTACGAAGACACAGTGGTAACCGAAAACGATTCTAAACAGGCAGAGGATGACAATGGTCCGCCCGTAGTTTTTCTTTGTGGGAATTGTAGGCTTCCCGTCGGTGACTCGCTCGCCTGGGCAGGGACTGATGAAGAGGGTCAAATACTACTGCACCGTGAGTTCACCCAGCTAATAAACTAGTTTGTAATAATAGCATATTATTCTCGATAGTTGCCACAAACACGTAAACCGAATAATATCAGTGATGGCCTACTGTACAGTACTGACACATAGTGTCTCCAGCCTTCATGTCCCTTATCCGATCTCTCGGTTTAGGTGTCAGTGACAATGTTTCGGTTGGCAAAGAAACCCACATCTCTGGCAGCGGTGATGAATTAGTCTGGTATGTAAAAAGTGACCAAGAAGACGCAAAGATAACTCTGTTATTGTTCCGAGATAATCCTTTAAATGAATGCTCTTGTCTGTCTTGACCCCTTTTTAGCCTGGTTGTCAATTTGACCTGTCAAGGGTGTTGTTCCTTACTTGGCATGGTGTACACATCAACACCCAAGAAACTGGACTACAAAAGATGCCTGTTCTATCTCAATGTCACCGCCATTGAAAGGTAAGATGCGTTTGCGTTGAAGGCAATTGCGTGAGGGGAAAAAAATAAAATGTGCGTGAACTGCCTAGAGATGATAGTCATCAACTCTACAGTTGACGCCGAACCTGTTGACACTCTCGTTAGTATAATCTTGCTCTTTTCCAGCCAAATGACAGGGCATTGCTCTAAAGATATTTTCAGACAAAATTGTGTATTCGTTTGTGAACCACTGCTCTTTAAGAGATCATTAAAACTGCTAATACACACCACTCTGCTTCTGCAGCTACGTACTGGGCTCTTCTGACCAACAGGTGGCAGTATTGGACTCGTCTGAAAAGCCGGTCACATTAGAATTCAAACAAGCTGTGGAGCGGCAACTGATAGAGGTATCTAACTAACCCCTAACTGACACTTAATTTCTTTGAAGCAACCTTTATTTTTATAGACGGTGGCAGAGGAGACGTTGTTGTTGACGTCGGGTCACCTCCAACACGAACGCTGTCTGGTGTCACAAGATGACTTTATATGATATGGAACGTAATCAATCTCACGTGAGAGTCGTTAACCTTGAGTTTGGGGTTAGTGTGTGTCAGCGTTGGAGGGGAGCGCTCATCTGCTTGTTCCTGAGAAGGACGTGTGTGGAGGTAGAGGTGTGTGTGTGTGTGTGTGAGGGGTGGGGGGTAAACGGATCGGAAATCCTTGAGACCAGACAGGGTTTGAATGATGTCATCCCTTCCTAATTATCGCCTCTAAAACACTGTGTGGCTGCCTTTGATTTCAAGATGAAGTCAGAAATATTTAGTTGTAATAGTTTGTTTTAAGGTTTTTGTTTTTAATAAGTATTTATAGTACAATTCTATGGAAATGTGTAAATCTTTTTTATTTTTTTATTTTATCAAGGTCTCTCAATTCAGTATGTAGGCTATGCCTGAAACTTTTCCTGCGCAATGTGCATTTAATTATAGTTAATATGATATTCAGTCCTTTTTTGAGATGGGTCTTTGTCTTCAGTTTTTTTCTTTGTGAAAAACATCTGTAATTTCCAAACGTGGCCAATAGGTGGCGATCATGTTCATGGATTCTCACACCAGGAACAATGGGTCTGATCTTGGTCTGTTGAGGAATCTTTGTTTGGTGGAAAAACATGTTTTGATCATACTGTTTGCAGGATTATGACTAACAGGGATATTGTGACATGCATGTTTGTGTGACCTACTAAGGTGACTTCTGGGATGACTGTGTCAAGAAAACGGCTAAACGTGTTGACATTAAGTCACTGGGTAGTTTGTAAACAAGCATTTTGTATAGTAGATATTAACACAGTATTGTATTTGCAATGCTGGGTATCAAAACAAAAATGTATCCGTCATTTGGGGGGGGCAGTAAAATGACTGAATACTCCAATCTATACAGGTGTAAATGCGCATACGGGAATTAATTCCTGTAATCACTATTACAGCAATTAATTCATGTAATCACTATTACATGAATGAGGTTATTTCCAGCCAGTTGCGTGCACCTCCTCCTACATTTGAACCACGTGCTGCTAAACACACTGGCGTTCAGAAGTCCAGTCCTCTGTGGGGCTGGTGTGCAAGCCGTGCATGAGACCAGTCCTCTGTGGGGCTGGTGTGCAAGCCGTGCGTGAGACCAGTCCTCTGTGGGGCTGGTGTGCAAGCCGTGCGTGAGTCCAGTCCTCTGTGGGGCTGGTGTGCAAGCCCCACAGAGGATGAGGATCTCTCCCCAGAGTGTCTGTCTAGCCAGATTTAAACCCCAGAACCCACTCCTTCACCCCAGCCAGCCGACCGCTAATGTATTCTGTCTGTCTGGCTTTTAGACGCTTGTTTGGGTTCCTTCACCTTTTGGACTTAATGACCTGTCTCCTCGTCCCATCTCCTACCCCTCCCTCCCCTCTCCCCTTCCCGCTCTCCTCTGCCTCCTCCCCATCTCTCTGCCTCCTCCCCATCTCTCTGCCTCCTCCCCATCTCTCTGCCTCCTCCCCATCTCTCTGCCTCCTCCCCATCTCTCTGCCTCCTCCCCATCTCTCTGCCTCCTCCCCATCTCTCTGCCTCCTCCCCATCTCTCTGCCTCCTCCCCATCTCTCTGCCTCCTCCCCATCTCTCTGCCCCCCCAGATGAAGGACTTGACGGTGAGCATGGCCCAGAGGCTGGTGCAGATCGAGGCTGAGCTGTTCAGTAAGAAGGACGATGTGATGTGATGAGAGGAGGTGGAGGACGGGCGAAGACTGGAAGATTCTAAACACACACACACACTGTCCCCCCCCATACACACACACACACACTGTGTCCTCCACCATATACACACACAAGGGCGTCTTGCACTGCTTTACCCCCAATTAATGCATGGCATTCCTTCACTTTCACTCTACGCCTCTCCTCCCCGACCTCTCTCTACTCCCCCTCCCTGACCCCCCCTCTCTCTCTCTCTACTCCCCCCCCCCCCTGACCCCCCCCTCTCTACTCCCCCTCTCTGACCCCCCCCCCCCTCTCTCCGACCTTGCTTGAACGTCCCTATCCTCCTCCAATCAGAGCCCGGGGACTTTCGTCCTCTCCGGTCTCCGTGGCGCCTGGCTGGCTGTTGCCGGCTGTGGAACACACGGCGCGTACGTTGGGTTTCCGTGGCGAGCCGACGCTCTGTTCTGTTGTCAGCCTCCACGTCGCCTCATCGATCAGGCTGCCTCAGCGCGCCTGGTTGAGATTCAGCCGTCGAGCGCAGCGCCTTGCTGAAGCAGGGGAATGCTGATCAGATCTTGGGCCGCACCTATAAATATATTGAGATTTATTTCGGTCTGGTTGTTTGATTCCCTAGTAGCAGTCAGTTCTGTGTGAAGGGTTTTTGACTCAGGGTTGATGTGACCAGAATATTCTTTTTAAGAGACTGACAGTGGTTTTGTTGGGGAGGCACCATAGTTAACCCACCAAAACTCTTATCATTGATGGAGAAAACGTTGCACATACACTCCATTCATTGTTTTTCATGTCATGGAACTTCCTGCTGACGCGTCCCTGTCCTCCTCCAGCCTCAGAGCCTGTGCTAGTGACATCACCACACTTTGTCATATTAACTCTGTTATATGTGTATATTGGACTTCAATCTTTATGTTGTGGGACCTTAAGTCGTTAGACGAGTGTTGTTCAGAGTGAAACCTTCTGTTCGTAAGGGGTCCGGATCTCTGGTGTGTGTTGTCTCAAATGTTATCTTTTCAACTGAATAAACGAATCTTTAAACACGCGGACTCGTGCGATTGTGTCGCCCGATGGATCCCCAAGTGGCTCAGTGGCTCATCCCTCTGCTTTCCTCATCGAAACCCCCTCCAGGATTTGTGATTCGCTAGTTTGGGAGAGCGTGGGGGGGGGGGGGGAGGGGGAGGGGTTTGTGGTGTTTGTTTACCAGCGCTGAGCTAATATGCCCTAGCAACACTTTCTACCAGGGTGGGAACGACCCCACCCTGGAGCCACAAGCCTTCCCATAATGCACTCTGTCCACGAGGTTTCAGCAGGCAGGAACAACAACAACAGTTCAAAGGGGGGAAGGGGGGGGGGAGAGGTGCCGGCCAACCAGCGAGCTGTATCCGGGGCAGGTTGCGATGGCAACAGAGAGCACGTGCTACGCCCCTGCCTGTTGCCATCTCGTCATCGTGTCGGCGGGGTGGGAGCCTGCATGCCCGTCAACCGAGGTTAACGCCTGCCTCGCGCTCCGGCTGATGGAGGGAGGGGAGGGGGGGTGGGGCGGGGGGGGCGGAGCCGTCTCCCAGCCCACGACCCCTCCTCCCCTGCCTTGACGCTTAATCCCTGTGTGTGAGGATGTTTTTGTCTTTCTCCTCCCCGCCCCTCCCTCCTCCCCCTCGATCCCCTCCTCATGCTCTCTCATCCCTCGACTGCAGGAGAGAGAGGGGGAGGAAGAGAGAGGAAGGGAGAGAGGGGGGGGGAGGGAGAGAGAGAGAGGACGAGAGAGGAAGGGAGAGAGAGAGAGGGGGAGGACGAGAGAGGAAGAGGAAGGGAGAGAGAGGGGGGAGGAAGAGAAAGGAAGGGAGAGAGAGGGGAAAGAAAAACAAGCCCACCAGCCGACCGCATGGTCTTTGTTGTGAGCCGAGGCTCCTGTTCTGTAGACAGGAAGTGGCGGCTGCAGGAGGCCGGCCGTCTGGTCAGATGTGCGTCTGTGTCGACTCCAGATGTTCTGCAGGCTTTGAGGGGAGAAAACAAACATGTCCCAGTGTTTGTTTGTTTGTTAGGATTTACAGGCTCCGTGTCGGGAGTGACGTGTGTGTGTGTGTGTCCTGACCGCTCTGAGTTCAT
Organism: Osmerus eperlanus; assembly: GCF_963692335.1. Lineage (NCBI taxonomy): Eukaryota > Metazoa > Chordata > Actinopteri > Osmeriformes > Osmeridae > Osmerus > Osmerus eperlanus. The sequence continues at coordinate 1,826,590 of NC_085044.1, read as the reverse complement.
CTAGCTGCTATATATACAGAGCGGTTGCTGGTGGCGTTGCACTGAGAGGAGCAGTTATTGCAACGCTTCTCTGTACCCCCGCCCCCCCAAACACAGAAACAGGCTGTTACAACCACCCACCCAACCCCTCACAGACACAGCAGTCGATACGCAAACGCACACACACACTCCCTCGGCTCGTTCAGGGACAAAGGATGAATAATGCAGGGCTGGTGTCTGGGCGACTAGGCGCCCCTCCTTCCCTCCTCTCACCTTCCCAAGCAATAAGGAAGCAATGTTGCCATGGAGGCAATGAAGCGTCGTCTCGCGATCGTCCAATTGCATCCTTTCCTGTGTGAAGCACCTGACCAATCGCGGCAGTTGGCAACTCTGCAGTTACCACGGATGCTGCGCCGCTATTGGTTGAGCTCTGCTCTTTGATTGGATTTCTGGTCTTGTTTTGGAACCAGTGTATCTGAGGGCTACCTGTGTGCAAATATCTCTTTTTTTAGTTGTTGTATTTTTAGCATTTGTCATTTATTGAAATACAATCAGTTTTTTAATCTGCACAAGAATGTCCTTGCTTAAGGTGTGCGTGTTATAAAAGTGCGACCTACATCAGATTCTGTGGTCGGTGTGTAATAAAGTGAGTAATCAATCACTGCTTTGTGTTAGAGGCAGCGACGTCAGCATGTACTGGGAATTAAATGTGCCAGTTTTTTCCTTTTTTTCTTTCTTTCTCTCCTTTGTCCGACGGCACAAACAGCCTTGAAGGTTTGGCTCTGTGCTTTCGGCTGAGAATTTTTACTGTCCACCATTGTCCATTGATTATGGTAGAAATAGCATTTTTATTGATATTGTGTATGTTTTGAATCCCTTTTTTTCGTCCCAGTAGGTTTGTGCGATGTTTGGTTTATGTTGACTTTTCATTACTTCTGGATTTTTCAAATTATGAAAAAAAAAAATATAAAAAAAAATAAACTGCTAAACCTGCTTTGCTTCTGACAATAAAACAATTTCAGTTTAATCAAGTGATTATCACACCCTGACACAAAAGTAGTTGTGCCATGTCCAAACCTAAATCTAGTGATAATCCAAAGCCTACTAGTTGATTATACCAGTCTGACCTCCCCCCAGACACACACAGACACACACACAGACACACACAGACACACACACAGACACACACACACACACACAGACACACACACAGTCTTGGTGTCTGAAGTGTGCCGGATCTGGAACTCCCATCTCATCTGCCTCTCCTCCTCCCACATCAGGAGAGTCTGCCTCGGTACCCTGTTCCCCTCACCCCCTCACCTCCTCACCCCTCACCCCCTCTCCTCCTCACTTCCTCACCCCCTCACCCCCTCACCTCCTCACCCCCTCTCCTCCTCACTTCCTCACCCCCTCACTCCTCACCCCCTCACCTCCTCACCCCCTCTCCTCCTCACTTCCTCACCCCCTCACTCATCACCCCCTCACTCCTCACCCCCTCACTCCTCACCCCCTCTCCTCCTCACTTCCTCACCCCCTCACTCCTCACCCCCTCACCTCCTCATATATCCCCTGCTTGTGATTCTCCCTCTGACCTGGATGAACAACACTGTAACTGTACTGTAGTTCTGTAGGTCAGTCACAAGGGGACACACACACACACACATCTTCCTGTAAGGTGAATCTCGTGTGGACCACTCACACCAGTGATGACCTCCTGCAGACAGGTCATGTTTGTCTGTTTTCCGTTGTCACTGAGCCTGTAAGGGCATCGTTCCTCCTCCCACCTTGTCTCTTTTGTCTCTTTTGCCTTCCTGCCCTCTCTCTGTCTGTTCCCCCTCCCCCCTCTCTCTGTCTACATACATATAGATACATAAATACAGCACTCGGTGTGTGTGTGTGTACATTAGGATAATTATTCTCCCACACTTTGATGCTATTTTGACCACATGAAATGTGTGTGAGAGAGAGAGGCTGAAAACAGGATTAGTGTCAATGAGGTCCACGTAAGCCTGAACAGATTGACATGGATGAGAAGCCTGTTTCCAGATAAGTGGTCACTGTCCTGTCTTCAGTACTGATGGCGGGCTAACTCTCTTAGCTACGCTACGCTAGGGAAGTGCCACCACTTCCTGTCTCACTCCCACACCCAGAAGAGGCGGGTGCACTTAAGCCAACAGCCGGAAAAGGATTGCCGGGCCAATATGTTCTCATTTAAAGCTTTGTTATTAGAGACAGCTCAGCTAGTTTTAATGACTAGTTCCTGAAGTGGAGGCTAGCTGATGCACATACTGGAGTTCTCTCAGTTCAGCCAGGAGAGCTTCCTGCATCCTGTAGATCAGCGGTCTCCAGCCCTGTTCCTGGAGAGAAACCTGACTGTTGGTTTTTGACTCCAACCACACGTATCTGACCTGATTCAACACTAGTTACCAGATCAACCAGCTCATGATTACTCAGGTGTGCTAGATCAGTGTCGGAGCGAAAACCTTCAGGCAGGTATCTCTCCAGGAACAGGGCTGGGGGCCGCGGTCTAGACATCCACTCAGGTGGAGTTGGGGGGGTTTGGGAAAAGAGTACTAGTCCTTCCGGATCACCTGATCTGGATAGTGGTCACACCGGTGAACACTTTATGATTCGTGAAATAACTCATCCATTTAGTCATTTAGCAGACACTCTTATCCAGAGCGACTTACAGTAAGTACAGGGACATTCCCACCCGAGGCAAGTAGGGTGAAGTGCCTTGCCCAAGGACACAACGTCATTTGGCACGGCCGGGAATCGAACAGGCAACCTTCAGATTACTAGCCCGATTCCCTAACCGCTCAGCCACCTGACTCCCCATGTAATTCCACGCGTCTGTTTCAGCTGGCAGTAGCGCTCGGGGAACATTCCTCCCACACAACGCCAGTTACAGGTTAACCCCTCGGTGTCCCCCTCGGGTGTGTGTTACCCTTTCTCTCCTGAGCGGGGCTAAGCCCCCAGGGTCTTTGTCCCAGGCTGGGTGTCTCCCTTTGGGGGGAGAACTGTCCGTGTCTCTGGTAAACAAAGAGCTCTGGCTCTAATGCACTTAAGAGCCTCTCTCACCACAAGCGTTTAGCAGCTTAGCCACACAGACTTAATCTGGGGGTGTGGGGGTTGGGGAGCCCTGTTTTGCAATGTGTGTGAGTGTGTCGTGCGAGTGTGTGTTTTGCTGTGATTGTGTGTGTCACAGTTGGGAAACCACATTCTTTTTCATCGGAGGGCACTGCGAGGGTTAATGGTGAGGCTTGGGGTGCCACACAGCTGACTGGATTTAGTGTGTGTGTGTGGGTGTGGGTGTGTGTGTGTGTGTGTGAGTGTGTGTGTGTGTGTGTGTGTACGACCAAAGGGTCATTCAGCTGTCGTAGGGGTGTAACAACCACCACACAGGTGTCTCGTGGGAAACAGATCAGACATGGACGTTCAGCAACTCAGCAGCCCCAGCTGGGCAAACGCTTCAGGAAGACTCTTGCAATCAACCTTCAGTTTAGTCTTCAACATCAACACAGCTCCATCATATCCTAAACAAATTAATTATTCCAATTGTTTGATTTATCGAGGAGTTATCTATGATGATGTTGGCGACGCGTCAAAAGCATTTAATATGTTATTCCCTCAGGCGCATTTTAAAGTAATATAATTTGACGTGTGTACGCCCAAGTCTATGTACCGCGCCCATTACACAGTAGGCCTACCGATGCACATGGGAACGTATACACACAGGCCTAGGCCTATAGGATTTCCAGACAGCGACCAGGTGCGTTTGAAGAACCAGCCAGACACATAATGGATTCAGTATAAATATTTAAAATATTTTATACAGCATAGAAATCTCTTGACACACAAAACGACGCCATTCGTTAGAAAAACTTACAAAAGAACCCCCTCAAAAGTCTGTTTCAATCTCCATATATCAACAACACATTTCAAATACATTGTTTATCAAAAGTTTGACAATACGATTTTGATTCTAACAGTTTGCATGCAATGTTTCAGTTAGACAGAAATACTTTCAGTAGTGAGTATAGGCTCATGTGTGAGTATAGGCTCATGTGCATTCCGGAAGCACTGCATCGTACAGTCTGGTGGAACGACTAGCATGTTATGTGAAAAATTTTAAAACTGCTCCCACTTCACAGTATGGTGATATGAACACATGGACTATCAGACGTGAACAACACTGGAATCATACTGTATGTACAGAAACAATCACATCACAAAACCTTCCGTTTGTTCGCAAAGCACCTTCTTGGCAATATTCGTTATGGCGGCAAAACACTTAGGACTATTGCACAAACTACAGCTGCGATCGGGTCACAATGACCCGAAGGCAGCACAAGAGTTAAGACAATATGAAATCAATCATTTTAATAAATTTTTTGGATGTTAACAGTCGTATACGTATTCACCTGTGCTAAAAGCCTTGGCCAGAACTGTTTAGACACGTGAGATTAGTTTTTTTTTTGTCTGTCTGTCCAGGTAGAATGTTGAACCATGTAACCGATACTTAGCTAGACATTATCAAAACACTGCCACACACGGAGAAACCAGATATGGTTATGTGGATGTGTAGATACATAACTGGGTTATCGACAAGAACTGCAACTCGCAGGTGTGGTAAACGTTCTGGCTCGCAACCGGCTAAACGGATCCGAGTTTGAGCGAATTCGTGGTTGATATTAAAATGGGACTTGAGAGATGAGGGATCGAAACTTTCTCGAAACCTTTTCTGTCTCTACACAAGTGGAACGAGCCAGACCGACAGGGACTGGAATTACCCAGCTGTGACTGTGAGAGAAATGTTCAAAAATAAAACCTCCGCATTAGTCAGCCTGTTGCGGTAGAGACGTGACAGAGGTTCTGTGGAAGTCATAAACTGTTGCATGTTTGGTACGTGGTCAGATTGCATCACAGGGAAACAGTAAAAAAGTTCCTTAGAAGCGAGTTCCTTAAAAAAAATCTGTGGGAGAGAGTTCCTTAGATAAGTGTTCTCAACCAAGAGCAGTCTAGTGCAAATCTCTACATTAGTTCATAAGAAGACAGCAACTTTACGAAAGAGAGATTCTATATTACAATGTCGTCAGTGTGTGTGTGTGTCTGTGTGTGTGTTGTACCTTAAGCCCTGTTTGGGACACTGTCTCAATGCTGTTTCTAGGGCATTGGTAGGTTAAATCGCTGTGTGTGTGTGTGTGTGTGTAGGGTCTTTACAAGCCCGCTCGGTGGAGCATGTTCAATCTCATCATCTCAATGTCACTCAGCCGGTCACCTCGCAGACAGAGACACGGGGCAGGGTCAGAGGAAACATCCAATCACAGACAGCAGGGGCAGAGGAAACATCCAATCAATCAAAATCAAGGCTTTTGTTGATATAAATGCAGCCTTTCATAAAAACATTTTTTTTGTAAGTTTCTTTGTAGTTTTTTTTGTTTTAAATTGTCAGTATAAACGTAGAGGTGACTTGTGTGTGTCAAGTGTTGTGACGGTAACTTGTTCGTTAGAGGAGAGAGGTCAAAGTTCGCAAGGCCACTCAGGAAGACCACTCCTCCGAGGGAGTGAACGTGAACGCTACGGTCTTTTTTTTTTCTTTTTTTTCCCCATCATGCCTCAGCAGAGCGTCTTTAAGGCCCCTGAAGCACACAGCAGCGTCTGCATGGGGTACGGGGGCGGGGACACCACCTCCTCCACCGCCTGCTCCGCCCTGAACGTGAACGGCTGCACCTTCTTCTTCAGGATCTGGCCGATGCCCATGTAGGGGAACTTGCTGCGGTGCTGAGGGCTGTCCGGCTCACTGCCGCCCCCGCTGGAGGGAGGGCTGAACGCCGACATTGGGTTCAGGGGGCTGAAGGCGGACTTGGGGGGGCTGAAGGCAGACAGGCCTCCCGGGGGGCTGCCCACGCAGCTGGGGGGGCTGCCGCTGGTGTCGGACCAGTCCGAGGTGGAGGAGCTCTTCTTGGGCTGGGGGTTGACGATGAGGACCGGCGGGCTGGGGATGGTGGCCTTCTTCAGGTAGGACGAGTCCGGGTGGAAGGCGGAAACGTGGCGGGGGGGGGAGAAGGTGCCGTTGGTCAGCTTGTACCAGGGGGATGACGGGGTGTCCTCGACGGGCTCGGCTTTGGCCAGGGAGTCGTAGGAGTGCATGCCGATGGGCGAAGGGGCCGGGGGGGCGGGGATGGAGTGCTCGGGGCTGGTGTTGGCCGGCTGGAGGGTGCCCAGGCGGCGGATGGGTTTGGCGTGGGGGAAGAGGGGGTGGATCTCCAGGTACTCCATGGAGGAGGACGCCACGGTGCCGGAGGGCGCCAGAGGGGAGTTTCGATGGCCGCCTGTCATGGCTCTCAGTATACCTGGGCAGGGGAACGAGAAGGAGATAAGGTTAACCTCGACTGCTCTCTGACCGAAGAAGAAACCGAAGCAGCTCTAGAAACTTCTCTGTGGACGAACACACGCTGTAGCTCTGGCCTATTGACTGCAGCACACACACACACACACACAAATCATTTCAGTCAGTCAATGAGGTATTGTCAACCGCCAAAAAACATTTTAGTCTGTATCACCTCTCACATACACTGGGAACTCCGCCCCCTGTCTGCAATAGCATTGTGTGGTATTATCCATTCTGTGGAATACAATCAACATGTGACATCTTATATGACTGGAAACTTCATCTCTCCCTCCCTCCCTCGCTTTCCTACATTCTTCTCTATTTCAGGCGCGGTGACCCAAAAGGTATTATTATGAAATGGCACTGTGAGAATTTTTTATTTGCTCACTTTTCACACACATCAACACACAAACAGATTATCGCACAAGATGCATGGGAGATATTTTAGTTTTAGAATACGTAACATTGTGCTAAGATGACACAGCCTTTGCTTTGTGTCCAAAAATACACCGAAAACAGCTAAGTGAGAAAGGAAAGGGGCTAGCCTGCATGTAGAGCATAGGTGCTTTGTGTTAGCATTGGCCAGATAAAAATAATAATAGCATAATTGATATTCATAATGTATATGTGTTAAGTAGATAAAGTGTGTGATGTGCAGCCCACGTTATGTAACGGCAAATAGTGTAAGAGGCATTCATCACCTAACCCACCCTGCCCGGGGGAGCAATTTCATGTGGGAGTCAGGTGGCTGAGCGGTTAGGGAATCGGGCTAGTAATCTGAAGGTTGCCAGTTCGATTCCCGGCCGTGTCAAATGACGTGTCCTTGGGCAAGGCACTTCACCCTACTTGCCTCGGGGGGAATGTCCCTGTACTTACTGTAAGTCGCTCTGGATAAGAGCGTCTGCCAAATGACTAAATGTAAATGTGTGTGTATGTGTGTGTTTCCATCCAGAGCAGGTGTGTTTCAGCGTAAGCAGAGTGAGGAGGGGAGAGAGAGATAGAGAGAGGCGTCGATCCTCTGCACTTTCTGTCTCGGTCCTGAGTGACATCATCAGCGTGCGACTCACCGGTCCTGTGTTTCTTCTCCTTGCTGGGGCCCTTGCTGACGGCCAGGTAGACGGGGGTCTGCTTGGGGGGGATGGTGACCTTGTCCACGTGCTTCCTCCACTGGGTCTGGAAGTACTCGCTCCGGTCGCTCTTCTTCTCCTGGTACTGCATCTCCTGGAGGTCAGGGGGAGACACCATGGTCAACAAAAGCACCTACTAACCCTAACCATCTACACATTAGTGTGTGTGTGGGTGTGTCAGTGTGTGTGTTGTGAAAGGGGAGTCAGGTGGATGAGCAGTTAGGGAATTGGGCTCGTAAGCAGAAGGTTGCCGGTTCGATTCCCGGCCGTCAAAATGACGTTGTGTCCTTGGGCAAGGCACTTCACCCTACTTGCCTCAGGGGGAATGTCCCTGTACTTACTGTAAGTCGCTCTGGATAAGAGCGTCTGCTAAATGACTAAATGTAATGTAAATGTGTTAGTGTGTGTGTCCTTACCCTATACTCCTTGGAGAGCCTCTTCATCTTGTTGTTGAGCAGGAAGTAGACGGCCAGGGTGTGGCAGGCGCGGTTGGTGAGCACGGCGCTCAGCACCTCGCTGTGCTTGTAGCCCATGCTCTCAGTCATATGGAGGAGGACCATGTGGTTGATCTCCTCGATGTGGATTCTGCGGCCAGGAGAGACGCCGTGAGTCTGGAGGGCTGTGTGTGTGTGTGTGTGGAGGGGGTGTCTGCGTGTGTGTGTGTGTGTGTGTGTGGAGGGGGTGTCTGTGTGTGTGTGTGTGGAGGGGGTGTCTGTGTGTGTGTGTGTGTGTGTGGAGGGGGTGTCTGCGTGTGTGTGTGTGTGTGTGTGGAGGGGGTGTCTGTGTGTGTGTGTGTGTGTGTGGAGGGGGTGTCTGTGTGTGTGTCTCTGTGTGTGTGTCTCTGTGTGTGTGTGTGTGTGTTCTCACCTGTTGAGGTAAGGGGCTCCTGTGTGTGTGTGTGTGTGTGTGTGTGTGTGTGTGTGTGTGTGGAGGGGGTGTCTGTGCACGTTAGTGTGTGTGTGTGTTCTCACCTGTTGAGGTAAGGGGCTCCTGTGTGTGTGTGTGTGTGTGTGTGTGTGTGTGGAGGGGGTGTCTGTGCACGTTAGTGTGTGTGTGTGTTCTCACCTGTTGAGGTAAGGGGCTCCTGTGTGTGTGTTGGCCAGTTGAAGCCAAGAGTCAGCCATCACCTGGTGGATGTTGGGTCTTTTGGCCGGGTCCGGTTCCAGAAGCTTCTTCAGAAGACAGATAGCAGCTGTTCGTTCAGAGAGAGAGACAGAGACAGACAGGAGGAGAGAGAGACAGAGACAGGAGGAGAGAGAGAGACAGAGACAGACAGGAGGAGAGAGAGACAGAGTTAAATACCTCTGTCCAGAGCCATGTGGGTTCTCTATCCAACAGGCAGCACATGAACAAGCTGCCCCAGGTGTGATGTAGCTCAGTGGGAGGAGCAGGAAGTAGGTGGGTATATTCACACGGTCACTTCCTGTATGGGTTCAACTGACCATCAGCTGACTAGAGAACAGGACGCCTCTCTGTCCCTGTTTGTCTGTCTGTCTGTCTGCCTGTTCCTCTGTCTGCCTGTCTGTCTGCCTGTTCGTCTGTCTGTTCCTCTGTCTGTCTGCCTGTCTGTCCCTCTGTCTGTCTGCCTGTCTGTCTGTCTGTCTGTTCCTCTGTCTGCCTGTCTGTCCCTCTGTCTGTCTGCCTGTCTGTTCCTCTGTCTGTCTGTCTTTCCTCTGTCTGTCCCTCTGTCTGTCTGCCTGTCTGTTCCTCTGTCTGTCTGTCTGTCCCTCTGTCTGTCTGCCTGTCTGTCTGTCTGTTCCTCTGTCTGTCTTTCTGTCTGTCTGCCTGTCTGTCTGTTCCTCTGTCTGTCTGTCTGTCTGTCTCTCTGTCTGAGACCGTGGAGGGAACTTTTTCTCCCCTCTCTCTCTTTCTCTCAGGCTGATGTCAGTGCCAGGAACCAACTGACTCACAACTGCTCATCCTTCCCCCCTCTCCTCTCCCCTCCCCTCCCCTGCTCTACCCTCTCTCCCCTCTTCTCCCCTCCCCTCTCGTCCCCTCTCTCCCTCTACCCCTCTCGTCCCCTCTCTCCCCTCTCTCCCTCTACCCCTCTCGTCCCCTCTCTCCCCTCTCTCCCTCTACCCCTCTCATGTCTCGTTATGTAATGTGGCATGGCAGGGCTGAGCTGTGAGTCGGGGTTAAGAAGCTCTTACATAACCAAGCTAAGACAGCTTGGCATTAGTGGGAAATGCAACGCCTAAACAAACATGGACGTCACTCGAGCTGTCGATGACGGTGGGCGATAAGATGATGAGTTGTGTTGTGGTAGAGGGCTGGGCTGGTGGCAGAGGGGGAGAGAGGGACAGGGGGAGTGTTGCCGTGGTTACATCCACCTGTGTACCCCGTGTTCTTTTGGAACGCTCTTCCCTTCCCCGCGTTGCGTAACGCACGGTGACTACGTTGGCCGGCGTGAATTAATGAAATCCGATGGATTACAGACTGGATTAATGTGGACGGACACAGGAAGCGTTGTTCAGGTCTGTGTCCCGCTCTGACCCGCTCTGCCTCGCTCTGCCTTGCTTTGACCCGCTCTGACTCGCTCTGACCTGCTTTGACCCGCTCTGCCTCGCTCTGACCTGCTCTGCCTCGCTCTGCCTCGCTCTGCCTGGCTCTGCCTCGCTCTGACCCGCTCTGCATCGCTCGGCCTCGCTCTGACCCGCTCTGGCCTTCTCTGCCTCGCTCTGACCCGCTCTGGCCTGCTCTGCCTCGCTCTGACCCGCTCTGGCCTGCTCTGCCCGGTGAACGAAGGTTAGGAGTGTGTGGGGCGGGAATCAACAGGCTCCGTGACAGGTGTTCAGTTAAGTTTGCAAAACACCCTGCCAAGAAACACAACTCAGTATGGATCGTGTAGACGTCGCAAGAGGAATGCTAGAATGCAAATCTCGAGGCCAATTAACATTTGACAGGAGGAACAGTGAATGTCAACCTGTCGTAAAAAGCAGGTTGAGTTGGTTCTGGAGCCTGCGCTAGGGCGGGCTGGCGGAGGGTTCAAAGCGCACGCGGTTACAACTCCCACACTCCTGCGCTCGCATGCTCATTTGCATATAAGATCCTAGTTTAAAGTATGCAGCCGTGTCACGTTTAATGAAAGGTTACAAAAATGTCATCGCTAATCTCTTGCCACTGGTGTCTTTGTGTTCCCATTGCGTGACATGTGTCCTCAAACCTCAGTTTATGGATGGCAGGACACGAGAGGTGTTTACAGAAGGCACATCGATCACACACACACACACACACACACACACCACCAGGTCTCAGTCTCACAGCAGCAGGCTTCCTTTAAGGAGGTTGCCGCTTCTCTTCCTGATGTATATAGCGTTTGGCTGGGGGAGAAGAGGACTCACAGGCTCGTACAGCCCAGAGGAGTGCTGCTTATCTCGGCTGGCTGATTGGCTCTTTTTGTGCGTACATGTCCTTGCGTGTGACTGAACTATGTTCAACAGCACGCGTCAGTACAGTGTGTCCTTCATGGTATCTGTTCCCTATGAAGTATGTAGGTTACAGGCGTGTCTCTGTGTGTGTGTGTGTACCTGTTGAGAGAGACGGAGGGAGAGGGTTCATTTCCTTGTCCACCATCTTCTGGTGGAGAGCTCTCAGGCTGAAGGGCTCCACAGTGAAGGGCAGGGTGCCGGTCAGCATGGCATACATGTTCACTCCACTGCAGACGCAACACACACACACACACACACACACTTTAGAACAGCCCTCGATACACATTGCAGGATGAACTTCATGTGTGTGCTGTTAGGAGAGGTCACAGTCCAGGCAGTGTGTGTGTGTGTGTGTGGTACTTACATGGACCACACGTCCACCTTGGGCCCGTACTTCTTCCTGGACAGCAGCTCTGGGGCGGCGTAGGCCGGGCTGCCGCACTGGGTGCTGAAGGGGTCGGAGTAACCCAGGATGCCTGCACAGTTACTCAGCCCAAAATCTGAGGGAGAGAGGGGGGGGGTGGGAGAGAGGGGGGAGAGTGGGAGAGAGGGGGGGGGGGAGAGGGGGGGGAGAGTGGGAGAGAGGGATTGATGAGTGAGTGTTCTGAATGCAATGGAATTTGTTCATGTTGACGGTCACAAAAGGGACCAGTTTCTACATGTTGGTAGATGCACACTCACACACTCACTCACACACACTCACACTAAGGTGAGAGATCGTTAGGTTTTAACTGTATACTTAATTGCTTCGTCAGCCTCACCACATGTGAAACAACAAAACACTTCCCTGGAACACCTTATCTCTGCCCCCCCCCCCCCCCCCCCAACACACACGCACCCTGCTACTGTTCGATAACTGAGCCCATATCTTCTGTTTAGTGTTTGAGTCCTTCTCTCTCTCTCTCTCTCTCTCTCTCTCTCTCTCTTACTCACTCACTCACTCACTCACTCACACACACACACACACACACACATTGATAACACACACACAGATCATCTCGTTACCTATGAGCTTTATATTGTCCTGCTCATCCAACAGAAGGTTTTCAATCTTCAGATCTCTGGAAAAAAGACACAAGATGTCAACACAAATAGAAAACAGACAAAAACACAGAGACAGACAGACACACAACCCTCAGGCTGTAGAAACAGGATGTGCTTCTACAGCTCTGTGCTGAGAGTGTGAGACCAGCTCCCATGAATGGGAATGTATTTTTTTTTTATTGTTCTTTTGGTATAAAATAAATCTCTGCTCATGAATTAGTTCCATCCCACCCTTGGGGGCCCACATTAAATCTTTGTTTGTTGAATAGGATTAAATTCCTTCACCGGGGAGAGATAAGAAAATGAACATATTACAATGATTATATATTGTAATCTTAAAAGCCAAAAAAAGTGATAAGCCCCCAAAAAGAGTAAGCCTGCATTAGTACAATCCAGTCACATAAAGAATCACTTCCGTTATTAATACTTACTAATACACACTGTTCTTAAACTAATAATCCTTCCTCAACTGTCCCACTGTAGCACTAAGAGTGACCCTGCTCCACTGAGTACATGCTTTTATTTACAGATTACATGTCCACAACAGGGTTTAAAGTCTGTTTTGGAAAAAGAGGATGACTGTAGTAACAGGGCTAAAGTGCGTTTTAACCCACCAGACGGTATAATACTTGATTAACCCTCAGACTGCAGATGGCATATGTCAATCCTTTGTCTGACTTCCTGACTGATTCTAACTGATAGCAGAAGGTTGTGTCTGTGTGTGTGTGTGTGTGTGCTGTGTGTATTTTTAGGCCCCTCACCTGTGCCCCCCCCCCCCCTGCTCACCTGTGCACCACCCCCGCTCTGTGCAGGTGCTCCACCGCCATGACCAGCTGCCGGACGTACTTCTGGGTCTCCCTCTCGTCCAGGCGCTTCTGGTCGTAGATGCGGTTCATCAGGTTCCCCCCCGGGCACAGCTCCATCACCAGGTAGTAGCTGTTCTCCGTCTCCAGGATGTCCAGCAGCTGGGTGATGTTGGGGTGGCGGATCATCTGCTGGATGTGGCCCTCACGACGCAGGTTCTTGGTCACGTACGAGTCCTTCTTGGCCTTGCGCTTGTCTATCACCTTCACCGCCACCTGGGGGAAGAGGGGATAGGAGGGAGGAAAGGAGGAGAGAGGAGAGAAATCCATCAGTCTGGGAAAGACAGCAGGAGTTTGACATCTGAACTCTTGGAGATTTGATATCTTTAACAACTATACCCATGGAGAACAGGCCTGTGATGTGGTTCAGAGCAGAAATATGCAGAGAGAGAGAGAGAGCGAGAGAGAGAGAGAGAGAGAGAGACAGAGAGAGAGAGAGAGAGAGAGAGAGAGAGAGAGAGAGAGAGAGAGAGAGCGAGAGAGAGAGAGAGAGAGAGAGAGAGAGAGAGAGAGAGAGAGAGAGAGAGAGAGAGAGAGAGAGAGAGAGAGAGGCCGGACTGGAGGAACAGGTGAGAGGCTTCAGGTCTCCAGTCTAACACGTGATCCTAGAGTACTCGGCTCCCAGCCAGCTGCCAGCGACGACCCCAACACTATCTGTTGACACTGGGGCCCCACGGGTGTGTGTGTGTGGTTACTGGAGCACCATAAACTGAGAGAAAAGCAAACGTTCTCTCTCTCCCTCTCACACCCTTGTGATACGGGACGGCCAAATGGCTAGTTCATGTGAATGTCCCCCATTTGGCGAAGTGACACACACACCAAGGGCCCAGGCCAACTAATGAGGGCCAGTTTCAGCCTGTCCCTTCCAGTCCAGCAGGGAGCGGAGAGAGGAGCACAGAGGAGCAGAGAGGGGAGCAGAGAGAGGAGCAGAGAGGAGAAGAGAGGAGCAGAGAGAGGAGCAGAGAGGAGCAGAGAGAAGAGCAGAGAGGAGCAGAGAGAGGAGCAGAGAGAGGAGCAGAGAGAGGAGCAGAGAGGAGCAGAGAGGAGCAGAGAGGAGCAGAGAGAGGAGCAGAGAGAGGAGCAGAGAGGAGCAGAGAGAGGAGCAGAGAGGGGAGCAGAGAGGAGCAGAGAGGAGCAGAGAGAAGAGCAGAGAGGAGCAGAGAGAGGAGCAGAGAGGAGCAGAGAGGAGCAGAGAGAAGAGCAGAGAGGAGCAGAGAGAGGAGCAGAGAGAGGAGCAGAGAGAGGAGCAGAGAGGAGCAGAGAGGAGCAGAGAGAGGAGCAGAGAGAGGAGCAGAGAGGAGCAGAGAGAGGAGCAGAGAGGAGCAGAGAGGAGCAGAGAGAAGAGCAGAGAGGAGCAGAGAGAGGAGCAGAGAGGAGCAGAGAGAGGAGCAGAGAGGAGCAGAGAGAAGAGCAGAGAGGAGCAGAGAGAGGAGCAGAGAGAGGAGCAGAGAGAGGAGCAGAGAGGAGCAGAGAGAGGAGCAGAGAGAGGAGCAGAGAGGAGCAGAGAGAAGAGCAGAGAGGAGCAGAGAGGAGCAGAGAGAGGAGCAGAGAGGAGCAGAGAGGAGCAGAGAGGAGCAGAGAGAGGAGCAGAGAGGAGCAGAGAGAGGAGCAGAGAGGGAGCAGAGAGAGGATCTCAGAGTGACGGCCAGAGGGATGACATCACCCTTCTCCTCTGTCATCCTCCACCCCGCTCTACCGGGGCTGTGTTAGACACACACGGTATCCAGTACATTTCCGTTAATACAGGAATCCTCTCTCTAACACACACACACACACACACACACACACACACACACACAGGTCCTTCTTTCCCGTTCAGCCTTTAGCTCGAGAGGTTACTCCCCACGGCTCACTAATCACCTTGGCAACACTGAGCCGTCACACGCCACACACAGACCCAATCAGCTCATCCATTACTGAAACACAGAGGGGTTAGAAGAATGGGAGGGAGGGGGAGGAGAATGGGGGTGCTATTTCCTTCTCCCCCCCAACCCCCCCTGCACACCTCCCTCCATCATCTGCAGTCCCCTCTGATAGCCACTGGACTCTGCTGGAGGTGTTTGTGCTGAGCCGTCACAATGTGTAAGTGTTGTTTATGGCCTGCAGTGTGGATGAGGGAGCTGCGCGTGTGTGTGTGAGACTGGGATGGATGGGTAGTGAATGTACAGTAGGCTATATGGAGAGGGGTGCAGGGGGTGGGAAGACAGGGGTGGGGGGGGGGGGGGGGGGGGGGGGGGGGGGGGAGAGGGGCGGGCAGTCGCCTGAGGGCTTGTGAAGGACCCCCCCCCCACCCCCCACCCAGACAAAGGGGGTACGGAGAGAAAGTGGGTTACATACATTACTGGAGCGCGTCCATGCAGCATGTGCTACCCCCCCTCCACACACACACACATGACCCCCCCATCGCCCTCTGGTTTAACCAGGACTGTATGACCTCTATGCACCCCCCCAAACAAATAACTTGCATGCATGTGCACCCCAACCCCCACCCTGCCCCACCCCCCCAACACGTGCCCTCACTGCTGTCTCTCCCACGTCAGTACGGTCCCACCCTGCTCCCCCACTCCCTGTTCTACACCCCCATCACACTGTACATCCTTCTACATTCTAACATTCTACAACCCTCCAGACACCACACACACACACTGTACATCGTTATACACTCCCCTCGATATCCCCTCTCATTCTCCACCCCCCCCCCCCTCACAACACCACGGCTGAATGAACTCCCTTCCTCTCTCTCTCTCTCTCTCTCTCTCTCTCTCTCCCTCCCCCTGCCTTTGTCACTCTCTCCTCCATCCCTCATTCTCTTTCTTTCTCCCTCTCTTGCTGTCTACCTCCTTCAATCCCTCCCTCCATCTCCTTTTCTCTTACCTCCCTGATTCTCCTCCCTCCCCTCCCCTCTCTCCTCACCTCTCTCATTCTATCCCTTCCTCCCCCTCTCTCCCCACATAATTTTCTCCCTCTCTCCCTCCCCCCTCTCTCCCCACATAATTTTCTCCCTCCCTCTCTCCGTTTCTTCCTCCCTCCTCTCTCCGTCTTTTCCTCCCTCCTTCTCTCTCCCTCCCCCCTCTCTCTCCCTCTCTCCCTACATCATGTTCTCCCTCTCTCTCCCTCCCCCCTCTCTCATCCCTCTCTCCCTACATCATGTTCTCCCTCTCTCTCCCTCCCCCCTCTCTCTCCCTCTCTCCCTACAATCATGTTCCCCCTCTCTCTCCCTCCCCCTCCCCTCCTGGTGGTGTCTACAGTACCTTGTGGTGCTGCTGCTCTCAGCAGGCTGGGTGGGATTGCCAAGGTTTGCATCATCCACACAAAGAGAAAGAGGGTGAGAGGAGGAGAGAAGGGGTTTCTTTCCTCGCCACGGCAACAGAGGGGAGGGGGGTACAGGGAGGCAAAGCTGAGCTAATCCTGAATATGCTAAATAGGTATTTCAGGTCACACACACACACACATCAAGGAGGTCGTACTAACACACATATAAACAGGGCCAATTGTTTTTTTTTGTGTCTTTTTTTCTTTGAAATATGCAAATAATTTGGCTGTTCCTCAAACAAATAAGACCGAATGAGACAAAGCCAGACAGTGGCCAGTGATAGCCCGGATCAAAGCCCTGTGCTCCCAGAATCCCAATGAGAAAGAGACCATTGATCAAAGTCATGATTTCATATGCAAGTACCCACTTAGCACTCTCATTGGCTGAACTGTTAGCCCTCCTCACACACACACACACACACACACAGCAGAAGTGAGATCACCGCTTGCCAGCAGAAAGCACACTCTGCCTCGGAACAGCAACAGTGAACGCCAGAGCCCACAGGCAGACATGGCACACACACACAGGCGCTGGCTACAATAAATATTGACTTATAGGAGCTTGGTTGTGGGCGTCCCACTGTTCGGGGTTGCCATCCACACCTGGAGACATGAGTCTGCGACAGAAACAGCATGGTTTCCCGGCTGTGCATCACTTTGTACGGGGTGGGAACTGATTGACTCGCCGTAGGAAACCATTGAATAGTTTTGTTGTTCTAATAGCCTACAGACATGTAGGTATAGTTCAACAAGCATTATCCACCCGAATATAGACGCGATGGCACCATAACGTAAACAAACCTAACCCATAATGTAAATAAACTTGTGAAAACGTAAAAACAGCCAAACAGTTATATATGTTAAATTTAATTTACTCAAATGTATTTAAATGTGACAATATAGTAATATAGCCTATGTTGTTTTGGTTTACTGTATACCGAGTTATATTATCAAGTTCTATAATCAACACCGTTAATTGGCAATTATATTGATGTTTACAAAGTATCCCAAAAATATGTACATCTGAATCTCACCTTCTCTCCTGTCTTTGCGTGAAGACCCTCTCGAACTTTAGCGAAAGATCCTTCTCCCAGTTTCCTTCCGATAAGATAGTTCCCGACCCTCTTGGTGTGATAAAAGTTCCGGAGAATGTCAGCGGCAGGGCTGCCGAGGGACGCCGGAATGATGTTTTCATTCCCGGTAGAGGATTCTTTCAACCCGTATAACCGGGGACTGTCTATCACCATGTCGCTGTCGGCGGCTGGCATGCTGCCTATGTCAAACTCCTTTCTGCTTTCACGGAATAAGAAGTTTAGTCACCGGCTACTGCCCTCACTGAAAGCTTGAATTCGGTCAGCTGTCTAAGTAACGGACATTTGAAGTAAGTCCTTTCTGCTGGTATCCTGCCCTCTCTAATGATAAATACTTGACGGTAACCGGAGCTCGCGCCACCTGTTCATCCAGCATTAAGTAACCGCACTCAGCACTTTCCTTCAACGTCTGAGACAAGTTATATCAACAGTTTCCTCTTGAAAAGTGGAAATTAAGTGCATTGCTTGTAGGCTTTGAAATAGTAGTCTACAAACATCAAAAATCCACTCTTGAAATATTTAATGAACGTTAAATATAACTGCTGTTGAGTTCACTATCCTTAAATCCTGTGAGAAGGAAACGAAAGTGTTGTAAGATATATCTCTGACAGCGGTTCTTCCCTACAGGTGGACACCAGATCGTCTGTTGCGTCTACAGCGTGCTGCTCGGTTTGAAGCGACTTTCCCGGTCGTCTCGAGGGGCGGTTCTTGTTTATGAGATGAAGCTCTGCCCTCAGTATCCAGGATGAGTTCTA